>NW_011500284.1:34475-42391 GCF_000495115.2 Populus euphratica | reverse complement strand
AGGGAAAGATGGTGGATTTGTTTTGTGCTTCTTTTTTTATATAGTCAGTTGTTTTTTTTATTAAAAAATATGGAGCGATGTGACAGGAGGAAATAGACTAGTTTGGTTAGGCGATTGAGGTGAAGGTGGAGGATGGCTAAGGCTTTTTTGTGTTGGTGGTAGCATGTTTGTGTAGAGGGAATAGATCTAGGGTTTTTTTATGGCTCCCCCTTTATTGTGTGAACATGAGCACCTATTTATAGGTGAAATTTTTTTCTTTCTTTCCCAATTGCTTGGTCCAATATTTGTGTTTTGATTTTTTTTGAAATGGAGCAATATTAACATTGACTTAATAAGAAAAATCAATGATTTTAAAAATAATACATTAAAAGCCCAACGTATTAAAAAAACATTTGAAATTTGAATCCTTTTAGGGCAATGCAGAAAATGTTGAAAATGATGCAAATATATCAAGAACATCCTTTTTGGGGTTTTATTGTTTTTTGCTATGTTTTTTTCAAAAATACTCCAAAAATGGGTAGCAACAATTCTCTCAAAGAAATTCAAGTTCATTAAGGAAGCAAGGGATCAAAATCCTTTCCCTCGTTCAAATTAAATCATGCAAGGGATCAAAATCATTTCCTTTATCAAATAAAATCAAGTTAAGATCTCACATGGTTAAAGCTTTGAGACTCATGTTAATACTATTTATCTTCATTAATTCAAGCCAAATTTAAAATCTCACACTGTTAAAGCTTGCTTGTTTGAATACTTTTTATCTTTGTTAAATATAATCAAATTAAGATCTCAAATGGTTAAATATTTCAAGCTTATATGGATATTCTTCATCTTTATCAAATAAAATTAAGTTAACATCTCATATGGTTAAAGCTGTTAGGCTTGTGTGAATACTCTTCATCTTTATTAAATAAAATCAAGTTAAAATAACATACGATTAAAGGTTTCAGGCTCATATAAATATCTTTCCATCTAAGTAAGATTCAAATATGACTATTAATCATTGGATCCATGCACGTGAAGAGCATCTCAATAGAGTTTTCACCTTTTACTTATAATCAAATTCAGTATTATACTTGTTTCATCATTAATTCTATGTATTTTTAAAACATAGAATTTTATTTGTACATAACTTTTTAAAATACCGTTGAGTTTTATATGATTGTTTCCACTTACTATGTTTATTTGTTATACATGTTTTGCAGGAAAGAGCCTGAACTAGTCCAGGAAATTATTGATTACATTATGAAGGAGCTAAAACCTTTATCCTCAAGCAATTTTGGTAACTTGGTTGAAATAGGTTCATGTAATAGAAAGGTTGATGATAGTGAATATTTCATGTAACCAATTGGTTGGTTACACGTAGCACTAAATTTATTCACTTTAAACATATTTATCATTAATAAAAGGCTTTATTTATCTTTAATATTCAACTTTATTTGATTAACGAATATAATGTTTGATTAGTGAATCTAGAGTAAAAATACAAGCTTATTGAACAAAAAAGTTTTGTATAAAAAATTATAAAGTTATTACTTTTATGAGATTGCTATTACATCAAAACGTTATTCCTAAATATTCTTGGTCAATGTTCTATTAAGATTGGATATTAATTAGAATTGTTGATACTAGTGCATATTATGTTCTTTTATTTTTATGAAATGAAGCAGTTGCTTTGATAAACTAAGGTACGAGGGATACTTTGAACTAATATGCAAGTGCTTGTTAGATAACATATATATTGAATTGACTCTCATAGAATTCTATATGGAGAAATCACTTATTTTTATGAAAAGGCTTATATGAAATTTGTGTAAGTGATAACTAGACTTAAGATTATTAAGTTATCTTTTATGAAGAGTGTTATGATTTAATTAACCATACATTATTATAATCAAGGGTAAAAAATAGGTAGATATTATGTATAACATAAACCATATGAAAGTATTTAAATAATTAAGAAAGGATAAATCACCTTGAGTGAATTAGAAAAAATGTTATATCTATTATGAAATAGTATTGATTGTGAAATCTTTGACTAGGATCGAATGAGATTTGAAAAGAGTTTCAAATCTTATTTAAAAAATCAATAACTATAGCATTAAGAACTAAAATAATTTAACAAAGCATACATACTTCATGATATAATATCTAAATTGAAATATTATTAATGAATAAATAAAAATAACACCGAGAAACTGATCACTAAAAGGTTAAATTAAACAACTTATGACTTTTTTAATACTTGGAGGATCATGATAAGTTGTTAGACATTATACTTGATCTTCAAATATAAATCAATCAATTGTTAAATTGGTGATAAATTAAATTGTTTAATTTATTTAATTCTATTTTATTTAGTATTATGATTTATATTTGGACCAACTTATTAGAGAACCTAACAGGTCAATCACATAAAAGTCATTGGTCAAAAATTAAAATGAGATAATTAATCAAATATAAATTGATTTGAAATAAGTTTTAGAAATTAAGAACTAGAATGTAATTAATACAGTGGATTACACTTCTATAACTAAAAACAATTAAGTAGAAAATTGATTTAATAAATTTATAAAATCATCTTAAAATAATATATATGATATTGTTTAATGGGTAAATTGATATTTTTTTTTTCATTTATATGGTTTTTAGGTTTTCCTATAAATAGAATATTATAACTTAAACACAAAAGAATATATCTAGCACTCTATGGTATGACAATCCCTCTCTTTTAAAAGGGTTTAGAAGATTTCTTACTGGTAATTCGTGTGGATTACTCTTAGAGGTTGAACACTTGGATGGTTTATGGTTTGAGATAACCTATCTTTAAAGTAATTATTCAAAGTAAAAATAAATATTTAATCTTTAATTAATATATATAAACCTTAAAAAACTATAGACTTGTCTAATATGAACCCTAAAACTCCTAAAAATTTTAAATTTAACATTTTCATTGCGATTGCACGTTCTAGGGATACCAAGTATGGAGTCGTTACCATGCATTGGATCACCAGGTGTATGTACGATAGGAATTTAGGGTATGGGTGGTATAGGTAAGTCAACACACATTGAAGCTTTATTTAACTAAATCTCTTCTAGATTTATACGTGAATGTTTTCTTCGAAATGTTAGAGAAAAATTAGAAAAGCATAGAGTAGTTTCTTTACGAGATGGAATATTCATTTCTCAAGTATTAATGAAAAATTATTTTAGCAGAGGCACTTTCATCTTATCCCATCGTATTAAGGAAATGCTTCTGAAGATGGATCCTCGTTGAAGAGAAGTTATGCATCCTAAATTGGAGTTTTGTTATCAATATTTTCGTGTGTATTTAAGTAGACCATAAAATCAATAAAAGATGTACTTCCTGTTGTTACTCATTTTTTACCTAAAAAAATCATGAAAAAAATATAAAAAGAAAATACAAAAATATAGAAGAATACAAATGAAGAAAGCCCGAAAGATTGCCCCTTGTTAGTGGTAAAGGACTAAAATGACAAAAGAAAAAGTTGGTGACCCAATTTTGATTGATAGAAGACCCATTCAGTGAAAATGTTGTTTTTTAGTGTAAAGAAATATAAATTTAGGATGAGTAAGGACTCAATGAGAATTTTGAAAAGTTTAATCAATTTTATTGAGGACTTGATTGCAAGGAAAATTAGTTTTTTGAAGTTAATTCAGGTGTTAATTTGAAGAAATTTAAGCCTAGGGACTAAAATTGGACTTTGAAAAGTTTAATTGGTTAAATTAGGAGCTTAGTTGTGAAAAAAATAAAATTTAATAACTAATTAGGGGTTTGATTGAAAAAATTAAAAATCAATGACCAAATCATAAAAGGCGCGAGACTTCAAGAGTTAAAATTGATCAAATCAAAGGCCAAATTATAGAAAGTTAAAAGTTTGATGGTCAATTAAAGGTCCAAATGCACAAATCTAAAAATGGACTAAGATGAAAATGGCATTAAATTTTAAGGTTGATAATTGAGTTTGATAGGGATAAATTGCATTACATTAAGAGTTGATAAGACTATTACAAGTGTAATTAAAAGCAATTAGAAAAAAAGGACTAAAATAAAATATGTTAGATCTCAAATTAAAAACCTAACTTCTAGGGATTCAATCTAGATGACGCATCTTTCACCTACTATTCATCTCCTTCCTTAGCAGTTTTAGATGATTGATTTGGCACCTTTCAAAAGCTTGTTTTGGAGTTCTAGCTTCCAAATGACACGAGGTTTTTTGCAAATGAAAAAAGAACATCCCCTTTATAACTATATTTACATGAAATTGGACGTGTACATCTTAATTCTTCTATAGAAGTCTCTTACACCTTATCCCTAATCAACCATCACTAAAGTTTTAGATTTTGAGCTAATCAAGTTGACATATTTGAATAAATGAATATAAAACTACAGACCTTCAAATTAAGCAAGATTTGATCAAAACAAAAGGTATACACCTTCACTACTAAATTTATATAGTTTCTCAAATTAAGCAAGATTTGATCGAAACAAAAGGTATACACCTCCACTACTAACTTTATATAGTTTCTAATGATGTTTACATTGGAGCTGCTCTAGTAAAGCCTCAAAAGTGGTCAACCATGTTAACCCAGACTATGATACCCATTTTTCAAAAGCCATTAATTTTTTTGTGTGCTTACACTTAAAGCTTGTCAAATGGTTCTTATTAAAGGCTTTAAATCTCTATCTCAAAATCAAAATACTAGAAAGAGCTCTTTGCCCTCCAAGTCTAGAAAAACCATCAAGTATCCCTAAATAAAAACCACTATTGCTAAATCAACCAAATACAAAAGCTTCTTGTTGTTAGCTTTTCTCTAGAACTCTTTTATTTTGATTAAAGGGCTGAGCTTTGATCAATTTTGAGGGAATCCACTAAAAAACCTAGAAAAAAAACCCTAGAAATGCCTCTAGAAATAAAAAAAAAAAAAGAGAAAATAGAGAGAAATAACATGAGTAAATATCCTTTGGAAAGACCTTATTGTGAAGGTTTAAGAACCTAAAATATAAGGTCAAGCAAACATTGAAAAAAATAAAAAGTGAAAGGGAAAGAAATAAGGAAAAGATAATGGAAGTAGCAACCTACATAAATAAATAAAAAAGACAAGAAAATAAAGAGAAATAACATGAGTAAATATCTTTTGGAAAGACCTTACTTGGAAGGTTTAAGAGCCTAAACTATAAGGTCAAGCAAACTTTGGAAAGAATAGTAAGTGAAAGGGAAAGAAGAAGGAAAAGATAAGGGAAGTAACAGCCTATAATCAGCAAGTTTGGAGATGGTATAACCATGTGAAAACTCAAAGGTGGAGTCCATATGGCCTACTTATTCATGATTTTTCAATGTTAGAATCTTTTTAGCATTATTTTGCGTTTTAGCATTTATATGGATTGATGAATGAAAATGTTGTTTTCTTTATTTAATGTTGCTTTGAGTTAGTTATTAATGTTTTCTAGATGTTTAAAATGGTGTTTGAATGTTGTTCTTGCTGAAATGAGATGTTTTTTTATTTAATTTGTTAAATATGACATTGGGTATTTTATGCTTATTTCTAGGTTGTTAGTTCATGTCTTGGGTTCCTAGACTTGGTTTTTGCCCTAAAGAGTTAGTTTTGAATTAAAGTTTGATGTTGTGTTAGCTATCAATTGGACTTAAGCTTTGGAAGTTGAAATCTTAAGCATGTTTTAATGATTTGATGTTATTTGTAGTTGTTTTTAATTCAAACATGTTTGTTATTAATAATGTAGTTTATGTGTGTCGCTACACGACGTCGGGCGACGGCTCCACTTCTCTTTTTGTTTGTTTTTTTTAAAACAAAGGGAATTTAATTTTTTATTTGATTGGGGGGAAATAAAGATTTTATTTGGAGTCGCCATCTAGTAATTTGAGGGAGCTAGAAATCCAAAATTAGACACTGGTCCCAGAGATTCGGATACTGGGTTAGTTATGATTAAGGGAAGGTAGACACCACCCTTAAAACATCCTTTCAGAGAAAGGTTACCTTTACTTGTGTGTTTTTCTTATTTTTGATTCAAATGCTATTATATTTTGAACTTATTTGTAAATTTTTAACATGATTAACGTCGGTCCCTAAAAATAGGAGACGCGTTAAAAATGACATCAGTCCCTAAAATTAGGAGACTTTGTCTAAAATGTCGACGCTTATCCCTAAAAAGGAGAGTTACGTCTAATTTACCAAAATAAATAATAATGGACATAATCCATATTTGGTATTTAATTTGTTTTTTTGACATCGGTCCTTTTCTGTAAATAAAAGAGACGTGTCGACAAATAATATTTACTTTATAAAATAAAAATTATTTTGATATCATTCACAAATAGATATATCAATTCTTGAAAATTGGGCTTTTGACCCATAAACAGTGATATGATAAAAATGGGTGTAGAACCCGCGTTGTTATTTATTTTTGTTTTTTTCACATGCAAATTTATTTTTGTTTTTTTCACATGCAAAAATTTACAAGTACTTATATATAAAAATATCATAAAATATCATAGAAAATTACCTGAGTACCCCTGTATAGGTAAAAGACTGAAATACCCTCGGATTTATCGAAAATTAACGAAAATGCCACTGGCGGCTCGTGTTTCTCACGCGCGGTAACTGTTCACGCGTGAAATTTTCCGGCGAGTTTCCGGCGAAAAGATAGTCGATTCTCGTAGATCTGAAGACGAGGATTCTGATGGTGGTGGTCTCGTTGGCCGTTGATGGCTGAGGAGGGAGAATCGACGACTTGAAGGTCGATTGGTCGATGTCGGTCGCGGCCTTTTTCCGGCCAAAACCGCCAGTGAAAAAGTATAAACGGCCGGGGTTTTGCTCAGGGGGAGGCTATGCACAATTATATGGTGGTTTCACGGCTTGATACGGCCGGAAATGGGAGATTGGCGGAGAGAGAGAGAATCGCCGGCGAGAGGAGAGAGAAGCTCTGGATTGTGATCTGGTGTGGACGAGTGTATGGTGCACTCGTGTGTCTGAAGGCTGTGAACCGCTGGATCTCGGATGAACAGATCATGCGGCTGTGATTCGTTTGATCTTCAAGTTGATCGGACGGTCAGGATTGAATGGTCTACGCTTTGGTGTGGCGCGGTGTACCGAGTGCTCGGTATACCGGCTGACGTGGCGCAACCAGATCGAAGAGCAGATTATTTGAACGGTTGAGATTGATTGGGGTTTTAATCCGGTGTGGTGAAGCCTATTGTATCCTAAGAAATCAAAGGCTCAGATCTAAATATTATTAGATCTAATGATTGGGATATTTTCAGTACAAAAAATATAAGAAAAATAAATAGTAGTAACCCAAACAGTAATTCCGAATTCATAATTGTAAATGCAGAATGAATTTTTAATCACTTTTTCTTTTTTATGTCTTGAATTCCTTGGCTATTTATAGTCAATGAATTCAGACAACAATTCACGGATGAATTGTTAACAATTCACGGATTGTTAAAATTTTCAAACTTCCACCGATCACTATTTGTCTTATTATATATAATAACACTAAATAATAATAATAATATTTATTTATTGGGGTAAAAATTAAAAATTCAAATCAGTATTATAAAAAGTTTTTTTCACCCGCTAAAAATCAATTTTAAATTAAAAAAAACTTTTTTATATGGGTATCAACTCGGTGGACCGGGTTTTTTGACCAAAAATACCAGTTTTGACCAAAATAGTCCAAAACTCATTTTTTATCGCGGTCGACATGGTGGGACCTATATTAACTCGGTAGACTCGGTTTTGACCGAAAATGACGGTTTTGACCCGAAACAGCCCGAAACTTATTTTTCATCCCGATCGACATGGTGGGACCCGTATTGACCCGGTGGACTTGGTTTTGACTGAAAATGACGGTTTTGACCCGAAACAGCCCGAAACTC
>NW_011500284.1:6310-34408 GCF_000495115.2 Populus euphratica | reverse complement strand
TTTCATTGTGGTCGACATGGTGGGACCCGTATTAACCCGGTGGACTCGGTTTTGATCGAAAATGACGCTTTTGACCCGAAACAGCCCGAAACTCATTTTTCATCCCGGTCGACGTGGGGGGACCCGTATTGACCTGGTGGACTCGGTTTTGACTGAAAATGACGGTTTTGACCCGAAACAGCCCGAAACTCATTTTTCATCCTGGTCGACATGGTGGGACCCGTATTGACCCGATGGACTCGGTTTTGACAGAAAATGACAATTTTGACCCGAAACAGCCCGAAACTCATTTTTCATCCTGGTCGACATGGTGGGACCCGTATTGACCCGATGGACTCGGTTTTGACAGAAAATGACAATTTTGACCCGAAACAGCCCGAAACTCATTTTTTATCCCGGTCGACATGGTGGACCCGTATTGACCCGATGGACTCGGTTTTGACAGAAAATGACGATTTTGACCCGAAACGTCCTGAAACTCATTTTTTATCCCGATCGACATCGTTTAACCCGTATTGACCTAGTGGACTCGGTTTTGACAGAAAATGATGGTTGACTCGAGAAAATATTTTTTAACTCTTTTTTTCTTTTCTTTTTCTCTTTTTTTTTTATTTTTTTTGTCATGAATAATAAGATAAAATAACATTTAAAAATTTTTTAGTGAATCCAAAATTAGGTTACAACAATATGAACCAAAAACTAGAAGTTTAAAGGCCTCAAAGGTCAATTTCTGGGTTTGATGGTAATTCATGTTTTCTGGGCAGTTTGAATTCGTATTCTTGATATTCATTTAAAAAACATTGCCTTGAGTACTAGTTTTAGATTATTTTTTTTACTTTATTTAATTTGATCTTTTCATGTGCATACATCATCACTATTAAATAATATAGGTTGTTTTTGTATCAATAACATGTTTTTAAGAGTTTCAATCTTAAGGTTTTGATTTCGAATCAAAATTTTTTTTTGATAAAATCATGTTGATTTAATGATAATCAAAGTAATGGACCTTTAATTCTTAATCTATGCTTGAAATCTGGTCTGGTTTGATGTTTATATTGTTGAATTTGAATTTGCTTCATTGTTCTTTACTTTTCTTGGTGTTTGATTTGTTTTTGTAAGATAATTTTATTTTATTTTATTTTTAGTTTTGATTTTATTTTGGTTTAAATCTCTATTTCATTTTAGTTATGGGTTAACCTTGGTTTCAGGTTCAGTATATGGTTGAATCACTGCTTTTGGGTCAACTTGATCAGGTCAAAATCGGGTCACTTGGTAAAGGCCTATTTGGTTTTCTAATATTTTTGTGAAAGAGTTTTTGACCTAAGAGGTTGTGTGGAAAACACATCCTTATATCTATTTTGATTGTTTTGTTTTTGAATAAAAATAAGTTTTGCCAAACAAAACCCAAATAAATTCCAAAAACTTTTAAAGACCAATTTAAAATTATTTGTGGGTTCCTCGCATATTTTTTCAATAATTTTATTTAATATCGGAAGTATATACTTATACTGTAAAATGTAACTTGGTATTATAATACCTGTTTTTCACTGGAAAAAAAATCTTCTCATTTTAAAAATATATAAAAAATTATGTTTTATTTATTGTGCATATAACCAAGTATTTCAAAAAAAAATTCATATTCTGAAAAAATAAAAATATATGGTAAGTTTTAACACTTTTTGCACAAAAAACTTTTTACATGTATTTTTGGATTTAATAACTAATTTATTAAATTCATGATAACTTAGTTAATATTTTAATAACCCCTTTAAAAATTTTAATTCATGAGAATTAAGGGTCATTATTCTAGTATAAATGCTAGACCTATAAGTAGGTTGATATTTAAACACTTAAAATTGGTTAGGAAATTCTCAAAATTACTCAAAATATTCATCAATTTTAATTGAGTGTATTTTTCATAACAATATATGAGTTGTGAAAAATCTTCTCACCTTCCATAATAGTTAAACTTTGTTAGGACACCTACATGGATTTTTCCTATAAGAATTTATCTAAGGATGCCACATTTATAAATAAGAGTAAATTTTTTGAGTCATAGATTAGTTATCGATTAAGAACATATCAAAATCTTTAAACCATATGAAGGCCACACTGTAACTTACCTCAGGTAAAATGTACAAGGGTGTTAATACCTTTCCTGAACACAACTAGTCCATTGTCTTAGAATTTTTGATAAAAATAGCATACATAAATTTTCTAGCGACTCTGAATCAAACAACTAGATTACAACTTCTTAATCCCCACAACAATGCTCATGACGCGGACCTGCGTGCGATACTTCTAACAACTCATTTTGCATCTATATACTTGTTAGATAAAAGTTTTTTTACTACAATGGTTATGGTTTTCTTTTGATTTTTAGTTTTATGTTATTCTCCACATGAAAAGTATGCATTTACTTCTAATTATTTTATGTTAAGAAATAATATAAATTATATCTTGAAGTTTTACTTAAAAATTTAATTAATCTTTTAAATAGAGATTATTCTTTGACATGATATTGAACAAAATAATTATAAGTTCGAATCTCACTTTCACCATTTTGTTTGATAAAATTAAGCAAGTTTTAAGCTCTTAAAACTTTCACTTAAATAAATATATTAAAAATAATATAAATTATATTTTAATATCTTATCTAATAACTTAAAATTTTAAAATTAAAATAGGTTTTAACATTTTAATTTTGATATTAACATATTAAACTCGGGTCGTCATGCATTAAAATTGAATCTGTTGAGGTATATGAAACTGCGATGCCAATTTCTTCCGTTTATGTATGATGGAAAGGGAAGTCCACTGTCAAAACACAGGATCTTCATTAACAGTAAAGCCACCTCATTCCTTCCGTTCTCAATTCTTGCATTGCCTTTTGCGCTAGCTGTTGTAGTCAGTGATGGCAAAAATAATGATTATACTTGGCATTTTGTTTAGCAAGAAATACAAAATAAAAATATTAAAAGTAACTTCATTGGCTAACCTTATCTAAATATTGCGGAACATGCTCTGTGGTGCTCACCTCTGCTTGGACGTAGGTAGGTCGGTAATTAGTTTATCAAAGAGGGCTTCCAGTTTATACGCAACGACGGGTTGAAGCCGGTAATCTTACGTGGGATCTATCTAGTGTTTGCCCAAGCCTTGCTTCTTGAGAAGTTGCTGGTGTAGAATGGAAAATATTTACATGCATTTTCATTAGTATTGTTTACACACACACACACACACACACAGCTATTTGTTCCAATTAAGTCCCAAAAGTGAAATATGCAGAGGAATGTTAGATACAACATGATCCTATGAATTATAAATGGATGTAATTATGTAAGTAAAGAAAAGGAGACGATTAAGTGGAATTTTCAATACTCTCCCACAAGTTAGAGTATGTAGATTTATAAAGCCCAACCTGCCCAACAAGCCATGAGATTGTTCTCGTCTGAGAGCTTGAGTAAGCATGCCCAAAAGTTGGAGTGATGAGGAAACATGAGTTGAACTGATTGGCGATAACATGAAGGGATAAGGATACTTTGTTATCACAATAAAGACAAGTTGAATGCAAGAAAATGCCAAGGTCATGTAGCAAATAATGAAGTCAAACAATCTCAGTTGTCGTCGATGCCATTGCTTGATTTTCAGCTTTGGCCAAAGATCAAGATATAGTCGTTGTTTCTTATATTTTCATAAAATAGGAGAACTCCCAAGAAAGATGAAGAATCTAGTGGTGGTAGTGGTAAGTCGCTGAGTAGTTGGACAACTTGCCCTTTCAGAGTCGTAATATATATGCTTCTAATTGAACAGGACTTGAATGAAGAAGATAAATGCATTGTCTTGGTCTTGTCTTTATATATCTTAGAGCTCAAGATGAGGTGTACGAGGATCCTGAAGTAATTGACGAACTTGCACCAAGTAAGACAAATCTAGCATGGTGATAGTCAAATAAAGCAGGCAACCCCACAAGATGACTGGAAGCAGTTGGGATACAATAGAACCAGAATCTACTGTTAAATGATGCTCTTATTCAAGAGCAGGTTTGGCTCCCAACATTTTGGTTTCTTAAAGGATGTTTAAGGCATATTTATGTTAGCTAAAAACAATGCCTCATGGTGAGCAAGCTACTTCGAGACCAGAAATTACTTTAAGGGTCCAAGGTCTTTAAAATGGAATTTCCCATGAAGATAATGTTGAAGTTCAGCAATATGAGAAGCACTGTTTTTTATAATGATAACATCATCCACGTAGATGAGCAAGTTACTAAAACTATTCTTATGAATAGAAGTAAAGAGAGAATGGTCAGCATTTGATTGTTGAAAACCAATAAAGATGAGTGAAGATGTGGATTTTTCAAATCATTATCAAGAAGCTTGCTTAATCCTGAATAAGAATTTGCGAAGCCTATAAACTCGTTTGGATGATGAAAGTCCCGGGGGACTTTCATATAAATTTCTTTATATATATCATTATGTAAAAAGACATTGTGCAACATAGATCTAGTCTAGGTATGTAGAACAAGAATTCATTTTACATGAAGCAATATGTTGCAATGAGGAGAGGGGCGACACTACTTGGAGTCGAGGTGCCTAGCTTGAGGTTTGGCTAGTCATGACGTGAAGGGGTTAACGTGAGGTTGGTGACAACGTTGATTAAGGAGCTGGCGGCCAGCGTCAGTGGTTAGTTCTTATAGTTCAATATCTTTTGCAGGTTGGCAAATTTTTTTAATTTAATTTTTAATTAATCTTGAAATTCTAATTATCTTGCATTTTTATCTCTGTTTACAATTAATTAATTTGATAAAAATTAAATTAAATTTTTTAAAATTTCAATTTTTTTAATTAAGTTTAAATTCACTCCAAAATTGATTTTTTCACAAAGTAAACCTCTAATAAAATTAATTTCACTTATTCAAAAAATAATTAAACCATTGCACCAAATCAAATCCTTCAATCAAATTCAAATTAATTTTTAAATATAATTAAACTTTAATTTGGTCTATAATAAAATTAAATTGATTTATTAAAAATCTAATTACATTGTTAAACTTAATTTTTATGTAAATTCGTTCAATAATAATTTAATTTAACCTTAATTCTACATTGTTTTTTTAATTTCGAGTAAAACAGGGTATAATTAGGCTCTAAAATTGTAGCTCTATTTGAAATTTCACAATCAATCTTTATTTTATTTAAAAAAGAAGAAGATAAATAACCTAAAAATAGGTCACCAATCTCTCATGCCTTTTAATATATTTGTTATGTGTGTTGGATGAAGCTCATCGGGCATACATTTGATATGCAACTTCTATTCATGGAAATCAAAAAAATAATATGTTACATAGATGACAAATCATTTATATAGATGACAATTATATCTTTCAAGTATTTTAAAACCCATGGCACCAGCCTTGCATTCTCTTAACGTTTGGAAAATGTAAACTTCCAATCTACATTACTTCACATTACAACAAGAATTAAAGGTGCCTGCACTCATGGATTTGTTGCAGCTCCTTCTATGTTTGTGCTTCAATTGAGAGTTTCTTGGAGAGAAAAAAAAGAAAAAGAAAAAAGAAATCGATGCTCATTGGACTACAGAAACCAAGTAGAGATTGCATTGAACAAGTTAAATAAATTGGAACTTAAGAATTGAAACAATATAGTAATATAATAAAGCTTTATAACCTCAGTTCCAGATTTGCCTATCAAAGTTAGAGCTTTTGGATATTTTCAGCAATAGAAAAGTATTTTTTTAGTTTTATTTTTTAATAAAAATATTAAAAAATTATTTGTTGAAAACATATAATACTTTTTTCATTAAAAAAATCAAAGTCATCTTAATATTTTTTTCTTGTGATAATTTATTTGAAAAATATTTACTCTATTTCATGAGAATGTTATACTTGTTAATTTTAAAAAGAAAATATTTTATATTATATTTATAATAAAATAAACAAATTTATGATACTAACTAAATATGAAAATATAAAAGAAAATAATTTTAATAATTTACATTGATAAAAATTACTTGTATATAAAATTAAAATAATGTATTATACATTATAGATAACCTCCAAAACATGTCTTTGTGATTAAAAAAATAAATAAATAAACAAGTTTTTTTTTTTGAAAATATCGTATTTGAATATAAAGTTCTAGTTTTTCCTTTTTCTGATCTTATTTTTCTAAAACATTAGAGTATCAAATAGTCCCTAGAAGTTTTTAACATGTCAAAACAGTCCAATTTCGTAAAAAACCTTTTGCAAAATCTCATGTATTTTTTACCAAACGAATATAACAATTTTAATTAAAAAAATCAAACCAAAACACAATTACTTCTCTAAATAATCATAGCCCATTAAATTTTTAACACTCAGCCCATTCAAATTAATTTTGTTAGCCCAATAGAATGATTTATAATCTCAAACCGAGTGGCCTTACCTATGGATCTCCCCGCTCTGTTTCGTGCTGCTGCTCCTCCCAACATTCCCCCACTTCACTCCGCTCCACCCCCAAGGTACGAACAACACACTGTCTCTCTCTCTCTCTCTAGCAATTCTTCGAACAGATTGCGGGCTTGCTGATTTTCTTGTTTTTCTCTACTTGTTTTATATTACGTTGTTGATTCTTGTATTTTTTGCAGGGGTAATTACATCATTGAGAAAGACAATAATATTGCCATTGAAGGTAGGAATTTGAACTTCTCAATCAAAACAAGGAAAGGGGATTTAGTTCCCATTCTTAAGGACTGTTCTCTTAGGATTCCATCTGGGCAGCTTTGGATGCTTCTTGGACCGAATGGGTGTGGAAAATCTACCCTTTTGAAGGTAACTTCAACTTCTACTTCGTTCATTCAAAAAGGTTAAATCTTGGTTTTAAGATGCTGAAGAAGGAAAGAGATGATGGGTTTTCTATATTGTGAATTAGACAGATTCTGGCTGGTCTTTTGAACCCAACTAGTGGAACCTTGTATCTGAAAAGGCCTAAGAGCTTTGTTTTTCAGAATCCAGACCATCAGGTTAGTTTTTTCCTCCTTTAAACTAGTGTACATGCTGATTTTGTTCCTTTCTCTGAGCGCTTTAGAAGAGACGTTCTGTTATTTTACATGGAAGAACTTGTATAATACCTGTCATAGATGTTTGCTTCAAATATATTTTTTTCCCTTTCATTTCTTGATTTCTGAGATATTTAGACCATTTTATTTGGTGACAAAGCTAGAATAGTTCTGCAACATTGTTTCTTTAGAATATGATTATCTAATAATGATCTATTACTGTTGTTGTCAATCCCATTTCCTACTACTTCATAGAGCCTCTAATGTGTATCCTACCTCTTATTTCGACAATTGCCTTTTTTGTTATTAATCCACCAAGGGAAAACATTTTAAAAGTTTTTCTTTCTAAAAATAATTCCCCAAAAGATCCTGTGTGGAGGTTAACATTAGTTTCTTGTTTAGAGAAAAATAAATGTTAAACAACACATTGTTTATAATTTGCGCCAATCCTAGTTATATTTTTGTTTTAATTTTGACTGGTTTGGCATACCTGCTCCCTTTATAACATGTGGTTTTGTTTCTCACGTTATGCACTATATTTTTAGTGAAAATAAGCTTTCTTTGTCACTATCTTGCTGTCTTTTTCTGGCTAGCAAGGAAGATAGAAGAAAAATAAATGGTAGAAGAAAATTTAAATATTCTTCTTCTGTTTGTCACCATGAAAGATCATTGGAGGACAGAAATTTAGAAATGAACAGTCTTTGTCTGGTTGTCAAAATTTTCACCCATCCATAAAAATCTGTTGCAAATTCTCCACGCATCCATAATAATCTATCTTAAATTTTCACATCTTTTGAGAAGGTTCATAAGCACCCTTTCTGACATAATTGCCAGGTTCTTTCTTTTGTACATTAAACAGAAGAAATGAGAAGAGATAAAGAGATATTCTCCCTATTGTCATTAATCAAAGGAGTTCTTCTTCTGCAGGATGCATAGCATCAAAAAATTTATTGAGAAGTGACTTAAAAAATTCAATCTGGCAGTAGAATGAAATTTCTTCTCAAATTCATTTACTCATTATAGCTCCTTTTCTTGTAATTTTATCAAGGGAACTTTTCCTATCAGCTTCTGTTAGTGTTGGTTCACTGTAAAGTACTGCAAAAATTCATTTTGATTGGTTTCCACTTTCCATTGAAGATAGCTCAGTTTAATATGAAACGTTATGCAATTTCATGAGCTACATGATTTAATAGTGTCAAATATGCTTTACATTGCCATCTCTTGAATATTCTTCCATAAAAATGTAGTTACTTTATATATCATCTCTATGACCTGCTTTCCAGCAGACAACAAAAAAACTTTGTGCCAATATTTGCATTTCTTATTTTGTTCTTTAACATACTTTTTATTGTACCCTTGCAATTCTACCTTTAAAGTTAACGCGTAACTACAAAATTATGAAAAATGAGATCTGGTACTTACAAAATTTGATAAAGGCAACATCCTTTTTAATTGCAGGTTGTGATGCCTACAGTCGAAGCAGATGTATCATTTGGCCTTGGGAAGTTGAACCTGACTGAGGATGAAGTTAAGTGCACGGTGTCAAAAGCTTTGGATGCTGTGGGAATGTCTGCCTACATGCAAGTAGGGTCATGAACCATATAACTTTCAAGACATATCTTAACTACATGTTTCTTGCATAATCACCTTCTTCTGCCCTCATCAGAGGCCAGTTCAAACTCTCAGCGGTGGTCAGAAACAAAGGGTTGCGATTGCTGGTGCTCTAGCTGAAGCATGTAAAGTGCTCTTATTGGATGAGCTAACAACATTCTTAGATGAAACTGATCAGGTATATTAGTTGTTGTACAATTTAGCTGTTTCGATGATTGATGATGTCAGATAATAACAGAGATGAAGCAGTCAGGTAGGAATTGGCATTTAACATTGTAGATGTAGGTTCTTTCAGAGTAGGGTAGGTGAGGCAGTGTTGTCTATTAGCATCACCACCTCAAGGATTGGTGCAACAGAGAGTGCAGTGGACAATCTTGACAAATGTGAATGTTGTTGTAGGCGAGGACCTTATTAGTACTAGTAGTAATGGAGGATTTGACTGAACATTCCCAGTGATGAGGACTTATGCTTTCTACTACTACTATTACTACTACTACTCACATGGGGAGTGTCTTAGGAATAATTGGGGAGTACAACAACATAGCATGTGAGGTTTTAGAGTGAAGCTCTCAAGGAATGCAGAAGGATCCTTAATGAGGTAATGAATGGCAGTGGTAAGATACTGCGCCATTCAGATCTTGCTAAGCCTCTAGCATGCCAGTGGTAAGATAGGTGTCATGCATCTAAAATTATCATCGCTACATTCTCAAGCTTTTTCAAGAATAGTTAATGAATGTCACCTTGGGCCAACCTTATTAGACCTGCTTTGAGTTCACCAAATCAAGTCTCTTTGTGCCAGGGTCGGGCAAGTGTTTGACTTGTTAGCGCAACCATATGAATATTTCCTGATCTTTGGGCTAACAGGATGCTGAGGGAGACTTAGTTTGGTGGGCTTAGAGAGGGACCTATTAAAGTTGCCCGAGTTGACATGAACCTTTCTTGAATGAGCTTGATAACGCAAGGACACATGGTGCCTATCCTACCATTGGCACACCTGGCTTGACCTCTACAGTCGGGTATCATCCCTACCACTATAAATAATCCGTCTAGTTTGTTCTGACTATTCCTTTACTTGAGAGCTCTCTCCCTCGCACTTTCTCTCTCTACGTTACCTTTTTTGGCTAATTGTTCCCCTGGGCTGTTGTGCTCCACAAATTTTACTAGGAAACACCCCTTATGTTAGTAGCCAACATCATTCCTGATCATTGGGTATGTTTAGTCGCTTCACCTATTTCTAGTACCAAATTCTCACCCGCTACAACATTCTCATCTGTTAAGACTTCCTGCTTCTCTTCTCACACCTCTCTCAACTGCACCACTTTCCTAATGCAGCATTACAAGATACTTCACCAGCTCTACTTGGAAAGAACCTGCTTCTACTAACCGCTATATATCTATGTGCAGTGTATAAGATTAGTTGCTGAAAGCTTGATGTGATGGGCACGCTATTAGCTTGACATCAAATATTTTGCTTTCGCTTCTTCAAGTACATGTCTTGTCTGGAGAGATGCATATCAAAGAAAGCAGCTAAATCACCTTAATGCTTGAACTACATTTATGTTTGGCAGCTAGCTCTGATTTTTTTTTTTTGTGAAAATTATTATACATTTTAAACAAGAAATAGTGCTTATTGAAATATTGATTGCTAGGTTGGTGTGATCAAAGCCGTGAAGAACTGCTTGAATGCATCTGATGATGTTACGGCTCTTTGGGTGACCCATCGATTGGAAGAACTTGAATATGCAGACGGTGCTTTATACATGGAAAATGGGAATGTTGTCAAGCAGGGTGATGGATCAAGCATGATAAATTTCATCGAAGCCAGACAATCCGCTTACATTAACCGAATTAATTCTTGAGGATATTCTTTTAAATTCCTTTCTTTGGTTCATAACAATTCTCTTGTTTATGATCTCAGATCCTAGTTATCTACAAATATACCGATTGCTCCAGTTCTCTTGTCCTGTTTTTTTATGGAACACCAAGCATGGTAATAAGCAATACTGAAACAAGTTCCAACCATCAATCTCGGATGCCTACTTTCATTCCCTTGAAAGAGTCGTTGTGGCGTGATTGGAGATAACCCGATTGCATTGTTGTATGTCTCGCTGGACCGCCATAGGAACTGGGTGCCCCTCGGCCCTAGTGTTTCAGAATGCACTGAACTGCAGCAGAGTCCTCGAAAGATTAAATTATAACCATAGTTTTCTGGCCCGGCTTGCTAGCTTGACCCGAGATTTGGCTAATCTAGAATTGAAACTGGGCTGAGTTGAAGGAAAAAAAAATTATGATATAGTATGACCCAAGTGATCTGGTGATTAACCTGGCAAAACTTAGTGAACCTATTGATTTTTGTTTCTTTTACTAAAACAATACTGATTTAATTTTTTTTTAAAATATAGATTGATCCAGGTAATCCTATCAAAACTTAGAACCTGTGTCTTAGACCGGGTGGATTCAAAAACAATAATCATAACATTAAATTCTAGTTTTAACATAGAGATGTCCACTTAGTCAGGCAATGCCTCCACCAGTAGCGAAGATTATTCCTGGTAGTCCAAATTATCTGAATAAGCTAAAAGCCAAGCACGTTTTGATACTTCCCTCCCTGATTCATTAACCTCATATCTTTTCAATGATTCCCAGTTGAGCTAGTGGAACTGGGGTCATACAGTGATGGCCGCCAAGAGTGAAGAGTCCTACAGTAGTCTTTGACGGTGGCCCATCCACTGCACAGTTGAAGATGGAAATGTATCTAACTAAAGGAGTTGGTTGAGCTACCACAAGCAGGACATTATTGAATAATTTTTTTCTTTTCCCTGCCACCATGGCTAGTGGATCTTCCCTTCTCTTTCTTAGTCAGTCATGGGCTGAGCAACTTGGTTGGCAAACACTTCACATGCTGTGATTTGGTAGGAACTTGGCTCGCCAAAAATCAGCAACAACAGGTCTCCAATTGCATGAATTACGAGGGCGGGCATCCTCCAAAGTTGACTTGTAAAGTTTCTTTCTTTGAATTCTCAATACTCGGTATGAAAGACTGGTCAAAGCCTCAAAAGCCCTTTTTCTTTTAACATTAAAGTTAAAACCTTACAAACCAACTCGCAATTTTAAAGTGTTTTATAGGAGTTGTTTTTCAAAATAATTTATATTTTAAAATATATTAAAATAATATTTTTTTTATTTTTAAAAATTTAACTTTAATATTAACATATTAAAATAATTTTTTAAAAAATAATTTTATTTATAGTTTTTAGAAAACCAATTACAACATAATTACAAGCAGCCTCTTGACAGTTGGATAAACAACAATGTCATTATCCAAATAGACTAGAAGAATAATTGCATTAAGGATCCCCTTGTGGCCATTGATCAAGCATCGACGTCTGAAATTTGCAACGTTACTTACCAGATGAAACCATTTCATCAGAAGTGTCTACCTCATTAGAAATCAAAAAAAAAAAAAACCAGTTATTCATTAGGTAAGTTTTCTAGATCATAATACTATAATTCTTCCATATTCTTCCCTACCAAAATTATCTTGTGTTATAAATTATTGCTTTAGAACCCTTGATTGCCTGCATCTTTCTCTGTCCTAATTCCCCCTATCTATTTTCCTTTTTAGTTTCCAAAATTCTCACTTTCATGACATTTGACCAAGAAACCACTAAAAAAATATCCATCTTGAAATCTAATGTATTAAAAGGAGCTTTCTTTTTAGAGTCTACTTTCATCCATCTCTGAACAACTCTTATATGCATCTTCAGCTTTCCAAATTCTTTCTTAAGCTTGAAGAACCCAACTTGGCTTTTCTCGCTTTTTCTAGTTCTAATCTCTAAAGGGTCTCTAAATTTGCCTCTCAATTTCACAAATTCTCCTTTTGGACAAGACCTCTTGCTTAATTGGTATTTCTCATAAAGGGCTTTAATTGGTGTCTTCTAATTTAAAAGTTTGGCCTTTTCTGGGTTTTATGGAGCTGCCAAACTTTTAGCTTTAATGGGTACAAGGTGATCCCTCAATTTTCCCTTCTTCTTTGGTTTACTTTTGCTGATTGCTCTCTATTGGATATGAAATAGGAATTATTTTGTTGATGGTTGTTTTAATTTGTAAAAAGAGTTAGTTTCTTTATATATTCTTATGTATTTGACAATGGTACTTGAAGTTACAGTTTTTGCTTTTAAGTTACAGTTTGGTTGCCTAGAAACCTATGGGAAATGAAAGATGTTAGAATCTATTGATGGGTACACCTATATTGGCTCTCAATGATCTCGAATTGAAAGCAGAAGTGTTAACTTGGCTTCTTCTTCTTTTTCCATGTATCCTTGATCCTGTTGTACATTAGCTGATCATGCCGTTCTTTTAAGGGTTATGTTGTTAATGTTGATAGTGATACGCGCATGCTGCAGAAACTCAAATGCTTCAAAGCTTTCTGTTGCGAGGTCTTTTCCTTACAAAGTAGGAATAAAATGCAGTTTTGAAGTTGGTCACTTGATTTTATTGTTAGCCTTGTATAGACTGGTGTATTTTGCACAACTGAGACAATTCATATCCTTTAGCTCTCCCTTTTTTAGAGGACTAGAAATTACATTTTAGCTAAAGGAATGGGAAGGCTAGTTGGTCTTTGTTATATTTTTTTATTCCTTCTAAATGCTTTTGAGTAGTTGAGCCTGATAGTATAAAGAACTGAACTTTCCACGCTAGAATTTTTTAAATTCTCAATAGACAATGCTAATATAGTTACTTAATTATTGTTGTTGAGATGACATGTTTCGTTCCCTTTTTACTATGCATATCATGTACTATTCATTTTGTATCTATGGTTTCCAACCTTTTTTTAATTGGATGAACCTATGGTTTCCAACTTCGGGAAATGGAAGTAATGTTGTGTTCTATATTGAAGGTCTATTTCTTTGGATTCTCCCGATTCTCTTTATGAAAGGAATCTCATAGATGATTCAGATAAGGTTAACCGAAATGAGGAAAGAATCCTGAAACTTCACGAGTCAAACGGGGTGGTGGAACAGACCTCAAGTCCATTAAAAAGAGAAGTAATTAACAGGTATGCTTCCATCATTATTTTAGTTTATCTTCTCAATTTATTGCTTGATATTGCATGTCAGTGATCAGTCGAGATTGTGTACTTTGGACAATGAGAGCTCAAGCTACTTTTCTGCCTGTATCATTCCTCCGTTTCTCCTTGTGTATGTATTTTTTGTTAGCCAGACATCATTGAGTGGACTGGGTTTAATTAAATCTGTTAGAAAATCAGGAAAAGATGATCTTGAATTGTTGAGTGCATAGATGCAGACTGAACACATAGTTCAGTACTAGAGGGTGCCTTTGCTGAGAGTGCACTCTGAAGCTTGAAGCTTTTTCAAATAATTATTCAAAATGTGCTTTGAATGCATGGCACATGGTTATCAGCATTTTTCTTTATCCCTACCTTTCAGTGGGGTGGGGTTTTCATTTCCTTTCTCTCTCTCTCTCTTGTGTGCTCTCTCTCTCTCTCCCCCCCTTTTATTTCTCTGGAAAAAAAAGATTGGGGGGGGGGGGGGGGGGGGGGGGCTCGGGAAAAAAAAGGTGGGGGGGGGGGGTGGGGGACAGTGTTGTGAGGCAAGGAACTGAAAACATTGTCGATACTGACATGGAAACTCTGGGTGTTGGGTGTGTTCCTGGAGCTTTATAAATAATGATGACGCCCTCATGATTAGATGAGCAAATCAATTGGATGAAGAAACTTTGATTATTGGCTACAACAATTGAAGAATGTTTAGAAAGTGAAAAATGTAGAAGTTGTAGTGAAGGTTCTAATTTGCTCACCACAGTGGAAATGGAGTAGGCCTGCCAGACATTAGTGAAATATTCTCAATAAATCATTATAGATGTCAATAATGATAATGTGTAATGATTCTTGCTGTATCATCTGGACTGAGGCTTATAAATAGCAGGAGATGTTTGGGGTGCATTCTCGTTAGCCATTATATGATAGTTGAGCCTTTATGACACTGCATATCTTGAACTGAGGTCCTCTTAATATTTGAAATGAGAAAAGAATATGACAGTTGCACTGAAACATAGTTCATTGATGATATTGTGAATGCTCAAATGCCATAAATTTGTCCATGTCTGCTTTTTTCATAGTCCTTTTGACTTTCTGTGATGTGAGAGTTTTTTAGGATCCCTTATCTTTCATGCTTGAACTGGCATTTACATCTTTCTTTTCCTTTCCTTCTACTCCCTCTTCTCTGTTTAGTTGATATGCAAACAACAATGCTATATCAGAGTTGCAGTAGTTGTTCAATACCTTATCTTCTTTTATTTTCATACAGGCTATCTTATTCTTTTTCAATGAAATCACATGAGAATGATGAAATTGACTTGGAAGGCGGCAAGTTGGTAAAAGATAAAGATAAGCCAACACGTAGCAAAGGTGTAATTAGAATACAGAATCAGGCCTTATTTTCTGGCATTGCTTATTGCATTTCCTCCTGCAGCATGATACTGGTTAACAAATATGTGCTTTCCAGCTATGATTTTAATGCTGGGATTTCATTGATGCTTTACCAGGTAATTTTTCATACTCGTGTATTATTCAACTTGTCATTTTTTGTGTCTGAAACTGATTTTTTGGGTTTTTACCTGCTTACATTCAACTCAAGGAATTGAAAACAGACTCCGATATCTGTAAGTTCTAAAAGCTCATAAAACTTTGTTTTCTCTGCTGCAGAATTTCATCTCAGTTATTATTGTGTCAATGTTGAGATTTCTGGGTGTAATATCAACAGAACCACTAACTTGGAGATTGATTAAGGTCTGGTTGCCTGTAAACTTTATATTTGTCGGGATGCTCATCACAAGCATGTTTAGGTATGAAATCTTTTCTGCTTTATGGTCTTTCTATATAGCCATCTTGTGCATTCATTTTAATAAAAAGAATGTTTGGACATTTGGATTTCTAAATGGTATTTCGACTTTTTTCTGTCCGGATGACTCGCCAGCTTATGTCATGTATGCTATCAGCAAACTATCACACTTGAAATATATATATATATATAGCAAGACTAGAAGTATGATTTACCTAGAACTAGATTCAGTATCGAGCTAAGTGATACAAGCTGATTATTTTGCATAAAACTAGAGAGAATCTTCATTTTTATAAATTGACCTTTTGGTTTGCTGTCTTATATTTCATATACCCTGCAGTGTGTAAACTGACAGGCAATTCTTTCAAGGTTTTGCATGTTACAACACTAACATGACTAGGAAACCTTTCTATTTTGAGTGGATGAATGTAATATTTTTGTTATGCCAATCTCCAAGAAGAAAGTACTGAAGTAAAACATGTTACTCAGAAGAACATGAAGAGTAAAGAGGTCTCACTTATGTTCTCACATTTGTTAACTTGAATGAAGAAAGAAACATATGCTGGTCTCCATGGATATCATATGCTTAAAACTCCATCGGTATCTTTCAAACTTTAGGTTGAGATTTTCACATGGGTTTGCTCAGGAACGCCAAACTGCAGCTTGTCTTCTTCCTTTTTTCTCATAACAAAGACCCATTCTCATTGAAATTTGGAGATTAATTAACATGATTTGCTGAAGTCCTATTAGTTTAGAAGCTGAACTTTTTCCAAGATGACTTCTGTTTCTAGAATCTGGAATTCCTGAAGTGCTATCTTATTCTGAATTTGAAATTAGTGTTTCCTTGTGTTGCATGCTTATTACTAATTATGATATATAGGTGAGCGGATGCCTAATCATTTTCTATTTGCATTTTGACATAGATGGAAACAACACAAGAAAGAAATACAGCAAGCAAGCACAAGAACACAAAATTATGTTGAAAAAACGATCACTCAGAATCTAATTCAAAATTTATTGTTGAATATTTTATATGTAGTCTACCTCTCTAAGAGAATTACAACTCTTTAAATAAACATAAAATCTAATCTAAACAAATTAGGAAACCTGAAAATAAAGGAAAAGCTATAAAAATCTTAAACAAAGCTGGAAAAATAATAAAAGAAATCTAAATTTCAGGCCGATCCAACTATCAAATCGAAAGTTATGTCCATTAACATAAGGTTGCATGTGAGGAAAAAATCTCCTTCATCACATTTCATCTTCAGTAAAGTGTCTGACTTCTTGAATGGCACTTGTGCTTCGTGTGTTTCGTCTTCAGCTCCTTTATTCAAATTTTATCTTGAAAAATCTATATTTGACTGCACATGCACCTCAAAATGGTAGAAACTAATTTATCTTGAGATTGGCACTTTAGCCCCTTTAATCTATGTAGTTGAAAGTACCTTTCCAGTGTCTGGGGGGATAATTTGGACACCCGCAACAATATTTAATGAATCAGGCATCTAGAATCAGTGGTAAACAAACGATAACCTGGATTCAAATTTGCAGTCACATACATGTGATGCAACTTTCTAGAAACCTAGAAGTTGTAGGTTTGCATAGTTATTTACATTCTCAATTATGAGATCTCAATTTTTGGTTTGCTTGTGTTTGGATGTTGAATTTTAAATTATAAATTAGGGGCTATGTTTATATTACTGATTACATTGATTCCTGCTATTCTGTGTTTTCTGCAGTTTGAAATACATCAATGTTGCCATGGTCACAGTCCTGAAGAATGTTACTAATGTCATAACTGCTCTTGGTGAAATGTATCTATTCCAAAAGTACCATGACAGTAGAGTATGGGCTGCTCTGTTTTTAATGGTATGTTTTTTTTGTTACAAAGATGGTTTTCGGATTTAGCTGGTTTAAGATTTAGTACATTACCTAGAATGATACAGTTAGCTTGGTAATGTAGCGTTGATGTTGACTTGTTGATCTCATCAATAGCATCTCCCTGTATTATTCTCCTATCTATTCTTGTATACCAGCCATATGAGTACAAGCAATCACATTTGGACTGATGGTGGAATGCTGACTTAAAAAGATATAAAATATTGAGTCTAGCAAAAGAATATCTGGAACATGTATGTATAAGACTTTGAATGCATTGTGTATGTGTCTATGTATTTTGATTTGGGGATCGTGGATAAAATTGTGAATACGATAAGAGGGGGAAATGAATGGATGTTTTAACTTTGGCATTGAGGATATGTGACTCGTTGAATTATTTGGGTCAAATTATATTGAGTTATAAAATTTTTAATGCATTGACATAGAATGAATGGGATATATTTTTTCATGTTATGCATGTAATCGTTCTTGTTTTTCTCCAACTTGGCCTTCTTCACTTGGTCTCATTTTTTCTGTTTTCCTTGTGCAGATCATATCAGCCATTTCTGGAGGAATTACTGATCTCTCTTTTCATGCTGTTGGCTATGCATGGCAGATCCTTAACTGTTTCCTAACAGCATCTTATTCGGTAAAGTACATAACTTAGAGGTTTTGCTTTCTGTACTTTGGTTTCCCTTCGTTTTTTAGCTTAATTTGTTAAAATATTATATCATTTTGTTATATATTATCAGGATTTAAATACTCATATTTCATTTTACACACTTATGAGTGCATTCTCTCGCATAAAATCTCTTTCTAGAGATGCAAGTGAATCAGAATATTTGAGCAATAATTACCAAATTACAGAGTAACCAACTTTAATTCTTTCCTCTCTTCACAGGAATATAAATTTAATTAAAAACATTATCTTATCGATCTTCATTACTTGCTATATTACCAAAGCATACATATTGTTTTGACATGATATATAAGATTGTATTCTGGTAGTTAAAACTTCCTACTTAAGATATTCACGAGCAATATTTTAGGTTCTACTCAGTAATGATTTTTTCCTTTTTGGTCCATCAAGCCTCAGGCTGATATACAATGATTTGGTTGGTAGCAAGCTTGAAAGGATTGTTATAGATACACCTATATTTTGTATGTTTCATTTCGGAAATATTGATGCTTAAATAAAGTTGGTTTATGCATTTGATACGCTCTATCCTTATCAGCTGTCTCAGTTAACATGCCATGTTTCATTTTAATTCTAAACTGCAGCTGATAGATTTTCTGTTTCTTTGATTTTGTTGCCACAGCTGACTCTACGCAGGGTTATGGATACAGCCAAGCAAGTCACAAAATCTGGAAACTTGAATGAGTTTTCAATGGTTTTGCTAAATAATACCCTTTCTTTGCCACTGGGACTTATTCTTATTTTTGTTTTCAATGAAGTGGACTATCTCTCCAGAACGTGAGTTTCTCTTATCCATTTCCATTTCACATACTTTACTGCTGGTTTTATGTTTGTGAAAGTGTACTTTATATTCTGACAATGAATATGAGTGTTTTGGTCCGTCCATGATCGGGATGTTCATAGGGCCTCATTAGCCATTTCAGCTTTGAATCATCATCTGATCACCTTCTTCCCTGTGTACCTAGAACTCATACTTGTTGCTAAATTTATTGTTTTTTATTTTGTTTTTTCCCTCTTCTGGTCTTGTCAAATTTTCTAGATTAGATTTCTTTTTGAGAACTTGCATTTAACTTCTAGTCAACTTAAAGAATACATGTATCATTTTTCTTTAATTATCTTCGATAATGAATAAAGAGAGAAAATTTTTGGTCTCAAACTTAGTTAAATTGATTTTTTTTTTCAGTTGAATTTGTGTATTCTTTTAATGGATTATTGAAAATTTCTAATTAAATGTCATAATCCTTTGGCAGACCACTTTTGAGGTTACCTACCTTTTGGTTGGTTGTGACGTTAAGTGGTTTTTTGGGTCTGGCAATTAGCTTCACTTCAATGTGGTTTCTTCATCAAACAGGGGCTACCACATACAGGTAAGGATTAAAAAATAAGCAATAGTCAATTGCAGAAAGATGTATTAGAGGCACTTCTAATCCATGATTCTTAATCTGCAGTCTTGTGGGGTCACTGAACAAGATTCCTCTGTCTGTCGCCGGCATCCTTCTGTTTCACGTGCCCACCAGTCTGCAAAACTCAGCAAGCATTTTTTTCGGTAACATTTCTTCATTTAGCTTGCTTAAGAGTAAGAAATGCATAAGCACTACACACCTGTAGAAGGTGTACGTGCAGGCACTCTTGAACAACTTGGAGCTAACAAAAAATAGTTACGTTTGTAGGTCTTCTGGCAGGAGTGATTTTTGCTAGAGCCAAAATGCGAGAGAGATCTTAGAGCTGATTATCCCGACTTGTTGTATTTGTTGTACACATGATTGAGACATGCAATCGAGTGAATTGCGTCTGACCAGTTGCATACATCATAGACCTGGGAATTGGTTGAGCAGTTCCCTTGATGAGGAAAACATGGCAGCACATCTTTTTCTTTCAGGTGTCCTGTTTCATGTTGAACTTCCATTTTGACTAGGATCACAGGATTTTGTTGCGATGCATTGAGCATCTAGTTTTGTTGTATTGCAGAAACCATCATGTATAATTTATAGGGCCTCGTTTTGTCCCTGTATTTGCTTTGTTGATCTTATAGATTCTTTTATTGGATATGAAATGGCATAGTATATTTTCCAGGTTTTTATCTTTTTCTTTTTAAATACAAGTTTCATATAAAATTTGGAAAATATATTTATGAAGAATGTCACTGATAAACATTTTACCTATCTACCAATTACTCAACCACTGACAAAAATTTAACAAGCGATGTGATGTGACTCTGATTGAAAACGCAACATTACATGATGCTCTTAAAAGCGTTGTATCAAAACATGTAAAGAGCAATGTCGACAAGGGCCTTGCTAGTTTTTATCAAAACATGATGTTCTTATGATGCTTGTCTTTCTAGTTAATGGTGAATTTCATTGATGTATCATATCTTCAAGCCCTGCATAATGGCAGTTTTGCATAAGCTCAGCTCTTAATGCCTTTGTTGTCTCCTCTATGTTCTCAGCTGGAATGTAGGTTGAGCCAATCCGTTGCCCACCTTCTTGAACATAGAATCCAGCAGTTTCAACACTGCCCCGTGGAGAAAGAACGCAGGTTTTCATTGTTAGTTCCTTTTTATTGGACTAGAAATGTCTTTAATAGTTTCGGCCACGCGCGTGTGAGGTGATCTTATTTGGACGCTCGGACGGACTGATTGGCGACTTTTTTTCTTGTTGAATTAGTTTAAGAAAATAGAGAGATTGCTACTTTTTTTTTTGGAATATGTATTGATATTGATGCAGTTGGCTTGAAACTCGTTGAATTTCACCTGATTTAGTATAATGTTGATTCGTGAATAGATTGCGAAATGTAACTCCCTCAAATTTAGTGGTGTTTAGTAGAATGTGCTTTGATTTTTAAGGAGTACAGTGTAGAGCAGGTGATTGAGGTTGGAGCCGTTTTAATCTAATGAGTGATAAGCTAGGCGTGTAATTGTTGTCAGACACACGAAGACAAGGATGTGCAGGTTGAATTTGTTTAATAACCCTGGTTTTTCGTAGGTTTCGGTTTTGCTGTTAAATTTAACGAATAGTTTCTGTGTTTTTAAGTAAAGCTGGCTAAGTGTAAAGATTTTCTGCCTTGCCAATAACTGGTAGTTTGATTTGGACGAGCAAGGTATCTAGTTTTTATTGGAAAAAAGATTTGTGTTATCTTGTTTGAGCTGGGTAAGGTTAGGAGCCTGTTGTGTTGACTGAAATATTGCCAGTAAGAATGCCATCAAAGTCATCTGTGAAGGACAGAAGGAGCATTGGCATCAATATGGTGTATGCTTTTGTGAACTTGCTATTGAAGCATGAACTAAAGTTCTCTGTGGAGTCTGATTTGGTTGTTGATTATGTTGTTTACTGCAGCTGTTTCCATTTATTCAATGTGGATATGAATGAGCGTTTTATGGTTTATTGTTGTTTGTTTCAGAAGCAACTTTATAAATGGATAAATATCGAACAATTAAGTGTAGGTTTGAGTGCAATAGGTGGTTTTGCTTAACTGGTTCGGTGCTTGGTTGATTATATATCATGTGCTTCTGGAAACTGGTGTTTTTTTTATGTATTACAGCATGCTTGCATTTTGAATGTCAAAGGGTGTTTTTTTTGTGTGTGTGTGTTCTTAATATCGATGTGGTTCTGTAATCTTTCTTGCACATTAGTGGCTTTATTAAAGATTTTTCTTTCGCACTTTGTAGATGTTATTAGATCAGCAGTTGGGTTCACTGTATTCACAACCTCTTTAGAGTCTCTTGGATTATGAACTTAAAGCCATGGAAGATGCAATCTCCAACCAAAAAAAGCCGTCATTAGTTACAAAGCAAAGGCATGTATGCACACATGCTGATAGTAGCATCCTGAATTTGAATAAACATGGTGGCGTTCACTTTGTGAAAAGGCTATGGCTATGAAGCTTATTCTTTTTTTTTTTAATTTATGTGGGGTGTCCGGGCCAGCTTACGCGCACCATGACTAATCCCCACGGCCTACTGAACATCCTGCAAGCCCAGTGAACAGGTAAGGCACCGTGGGGGTGACAAACGTGCATAATAAGGTTTGAATCCAGTGCGGAGGAAAGGGACAAGCTCCTCCCACCGCTAGGCCAGAACCTCACTTACAAAAGAGATTATTCTTAAAGATATGGTTGATTGATTTGGATTTATATGAAAAGAAATCAGGCAAAAGAGATTACCTTTTGCTAACCTGAGTTGAAACATCACTAATTGTAGTGTTTAGTCACACTTTTGTTGGTTTAATCACCTATATAGATTTCTTATCCCTTTTTCCATTCCAAAAAGGCTATAAAATTTGATGAAGCAAATAACAATAACAAAGAAGAATGCTTGCTGCTGGCTTTATTTCAAATTTATATACTTTGACGTTTTTTTAAAATATTTTTTATTTAGAAATATATTAAAATAATATTTTTTTTTATTTTTAAAAAATTTAATTTTAACATTTTTAAAATGATCTGAAAATTAAAAAATTTAATTTAAAACAAAAAATAATTTTTTTTTCAAAAACTTTTATAACACAAAAATAAAAATCCCAAAACAGACTCACAAAGTAGGAGTACACATCATGTATGAACTGAAACTGATACAATGACCGTGCATAGAGGCATGGAATTCCCATACTTTTTAGATTAAATGACAAGGAAAAGCACAGAAGAGAATATCGTTTTCAAAGCTGGGATAATTAGACAGCTCATTCACAAAAAATTAAGAAGGGAATCAACAGGATCTTCATTCATACAATAACTTTCCTCTTCCAAGTAAAAATCTTTTACATTTTGATGTGTTGAAGATTTAAATGCATGATAGACTACAAGAACTGTTTGTTTTTTTTAACCTTGTTCCTCTGTAGGAAAGATCATACTAATATGTGGTGGCAACGTAGAGTATTGCTGGGCAACCTGCTTTTCCTTGGAAACATGATTAGACCTTGTTTTCCTGATCAATCAAGAAGAATAATAACAAAGCTTTTAATTGATTAAGCATCATGATTTAGAGAAAAGTCTTTGAATTTTAGTACTTAATCCATTCTGTGTTGTATAAATGTAATTTGGTGCGCCAAATCACACCAGTGCTTTGCTCGATAAAAAAAATTCTTGTTTTTTTCCAGAAAAAATCCCCATGTCTGATGACTTGGGAGAATTACTCTACCACTTATGTTAACCCTTATAGGTTTCTTGCAATCTCTCTTGGATGAAATTATGCAAGCTCCACTACTGCCACCTCAAGTTCCATTACTAAATAATAACATCCAGAGTGAAGATCACATAAAGATGGCCACAGCTGTCCTCATTTAGCTCTATAATTTATAAAGTAAAGTCTCATAAATCTAAGTAGCCTATAAATAAAATTTTTGAGTTGAATAATCAGTTAATTAATTGATCATAACAATCTCATTTATTCTTTTTAGTTATCATATGTGTGCAGTATCTCGATAATCGTCCACTCTAAAAAATTAGATGTAATAGACAAATATATAATATATTCTGGCAAAATATGAGAAACAATAAATTTTTATCTTTTATCAATAGAAAATTAGAATAGAAATAGTCACCTAGTATTCTGGTCACAATAAATCCTAACTAATCTCAGAGATAAGATGCAGAAACTAGTTGCTTAAAGAAAAGGTATTAACATTTCAAATAGGTTCTACCTACTATAAACTATATTATTTTAATATCTAATAAAATCTAAGGTTTTGGTGTCGTTTTCTAATCGTTGGTTCATTTACGATCTAAGAAAAATTCTCCTTTATAAGGAGATCCTGATCTTATCGGGAAAAAAATCTAATTGTTCTATGTTATCAAAAGAAAATATCTTTTTTAATATCGAGAATACATTTTACGTATAAATTCATAATCTTTGATACTAAAACAAAACAAAATAAAATTTTTATTGTTTTTGATATTTTGGTCAATATTCTCTTGACTTGTAATAAATTGGTTATTAAAGCCAAAATACATGTTAAAACATTTTTTTTTTTGTGTATAAAAAACACAATATGATTTTTTAGCTTTGAGACACTTGGTCGTATATACAAAAATATTTTATTTTATTTTTTAAGATTTTTTGGAAATTTTGACGAAATCGAGTATTTTAATAACACATTTGTATTTTTATAATATAAAAATACTGCCCGATATTACTCAAAATAACATAAAAACTATGTGGAAAAATTGTAAAATTCTGACACATATTTTTGAATTTTTTTAAATGGACTGGATCAGGCCTAAATATATGAGCTAGGCCAAACCTGGCCTAACTATATGGACTGGGCTCAGCCTGACCCACAGTAGCTGGTTACTGTGTATGAGCATAGTAACCAGCTTCTCTCTGCCTGCAGAGATGTGCATGTCTTTCTTGGGGAGGGATGAAATGAAAGCAAAAGAAAAGGGGCAGGGGGTTTACTTGGAGAAACCTCAATCATCCAGCGGTGGTTCCAGCGGCGGTCCGTCTTCTTTCATTCTTTACGGTATGCTCTATTTTTTTTATCTTTCCTTTTCTTCTCCTCTTTTCACTCTTCTCTCTTCTGTTTGCTACTCTCTCTTCTGTTTCTCTCTTCTCTTGGCCTTCTATCTCTCTTGACCCTTTTTTTTTTGTGCTCCCTTGTTTTTATAGGTGAAAAAACATGGGAGAAAGTGGACAGGGCGGCCACTATGCTACCGTTCCTTCACTGCCCTTCCAAAACGTGGAAAGACGTGGGCAAGTTGGTGTCCTTTTAAAGGGGAGTCAGTGTAGTTTTTAAGAGTGAGATGGCAGTGACAAAGAAAGAAAAAATCTTCTTTTTCCCTTGCCTCAAGTGTCCAAGGGAAGAACAAGACCCATAATGCCTTCAAAATGGTACCGTTTTAGATTTTTCCTTCTTTTTTTAATGAATAGTGTATGAAACGACACTGTTTTAGACAAAATGCATCGTTTCATTTAAATAAAAACGAAGCTGAACTTATGTTAAAATACAAATCAGTCCTTAATTTGTAATTTGTTCAATCAAGTCCTCAATTGCAATTTTGCTTAAAAAATCAATGCAATTACATCCTTACTAAAAATCAAATAGGGGCTCTAAAGTTGGCCACCTTTTTCAATTGTGATTTGTTCAATCAAGTCCTTGGTCTTGAATTTATACAATTTGACCCTCAATTCAACAATAAACTTCTAATTTCTTCAATTTGACTTCTAATTTAGTTTAATTGCAGCATTTCTATTTACGCGTTTTTTTTCCAATTTGGTCATTGGTTTTGAATTTCTTTAATTAAGTCCTTAATTGACAATCAAACTTCAATATTTATGCAATTAAGTCGTTGATTGGACCAAATTAACTTTTAAAAATTATAATTTGACCCTAGAACTTTAATTTCTTCCAATTAAAGCCTAAATTAACTCCAAAATCATTTTTTCTTGCAATCAAACCCTTCATATATTCAATTAAACTTTTAATAAAATTTAATTGAGTCTGTAAATATCCAATTTTGAAATTTTCTTCCTTAAATTGATTTTTTTTATTAACAAGGCTTTCATCAATTAATAAAATACTCCCAAATTTTAATCTTTGTAATTTTGAACCTCCTCAACTAATTTTTAATCATTTTTATGGCGCTTTGACATTCTTTTTTCACTGTAATATTTTTTTATTTTTTTTGTATTTTATTTTTTTGAAAAGAAAAAAAATATAAATTAGGGAATAAGCCAAAAAATGGGTTATGCCACTAGTCAAGATAGTTGATAACTTGGTGTTTGATAGATCAAGGTGGCTTGTAATTAATACTTGCATAAGATCTATTTTAGTAGAAATGGGGACTCTCCGATGCTTAAAAAAATATATTTTTAGAAAAAAAATACAAAAATATTTTATAGAGAGATGCTCTAAAAATATATATGTAGTAAAAAATAAAGATTATGAACCATTGTTCTGAAGGTTTCATAGTGTATTTATAGCCTATGAGTTTTGTTCTTTTGTGAAAAAAAATATATTTGGAGTATAATCTTATCCTAAATCATTTAACGAAGAATAAATATCTTTAACATCTATATTAATATTTGATAAAAATATAATGGATCTTTGGAGAACTTTTATACACTTAAAAGATATAATCTTACCCTAATAGCATTTAATTAGGGATAAATATCCCTTACATCTAAATTAATATTTGATGAAAATATGATGGGTCATTGAAGAATTTTTATACAGGGGAATTAAGATACAAGACATCAAAAGTAGCTAAACTCATTGAAGCTAAGTTATTCCCTGAGGTTAAACACAAGAGAAGATGGTCATTCCTTTAGGCGTGTTAAAAGGAGGATGGTCATTCCCTTGGACTTGGCTAACTATTAAGTCCAAGTATTTTAGGCTTGGCTAACTATCAAGTCCAAATGCCTTAGATCTAGCATGTTTGCTAGACATGTGTTATCTTGGACTTGATTTATTGCAAAATTCAAATTTCTTGAGTTTGACATGATTGTCAAGTCCATGTTATCTTGGACTTAATTAACTACCAAGTCCAAGTGATTTGAGTCTGACATGTGATTAGTACTTAAAAGTGCATTTTTATCATGGTTTTATATCATCATTTTACACTTGAAGTATCAATAACTCCTTAACTAAAATATGTTTTATAATAATGTATCTAATAAGATAAGATACCTATAATTTGTGGTAAATGTTTATTTTTAATGCAGGTCTATCACATAAATGAAAAGATTGATTGATGACTTGAAGAACTTAAATTGCATGGATAAAGAGATGATCAAACTTAGAGAAGAGATGTCGGTGCAATCCAAACCGGAACACTATTCGGTAATTGGGTTATATCTGGAGCTACAGATCTCAGATTTAGGTCCAATTTATATGGATGGAAAGGTAAGACATAGGCCTACAACTTTCATATGGAGCCCAAGATCTAAAAAGGCCATTATCAAGTCCAAATTGTAGCAACAACAAAGAAGCCCGAATCTGTCTTCGAGCCCGAGCACTGTTCGGTATTTTGGCCATATCTGGAGTTCTAGAAGTCCAAATGAGCTGAATTTTTTACACAAGAAAGCCGAGACAATTGTCTACAACTTTCATGTTTGCAACTAGCTCCAGTTTTGACGTTATCAATGACGTTTTGGGCAGACAAGAGAAGATAAGGATTGTCACCAAGTCAAAAGTTGGCCACCCACTTATCAATTAGTCATCAAATCAATAGTTCCCAATTTTGGCCTATAAAAGGAGGCATTTGCCATGCATTTAGGCATCTTGGTTTTCCAGATCAAGATCATGCTCTTCCTTTCTCTCTTTGTATTTTTTGTAATGTTTATGCTTTGCTTTCATTAATATTAAGTTTATGCCTTTCATTTCATTTCCTTTACTTAGTTAACTTTTATGTTCTTATTTTGTTTATCTATTTTGCTTTCTTTCATTATGTCTAGCTAAGTTAGTTATGTCAAGGTGAAAAGGTTACACTAATGGTGTAAGAATAAGTATAATGTAAACTTAATATGGACTTTAATGTTTGATACTAACATGTTTTATATTTGTTATCTTGTTCACTCTTTAATACTTTGCTTGTTAAATGACTAATCTTGATTTATGTTGTATAACACTTGGTACAACAAATGCTTGGCACTTTCATAGCCCATAATGTATGGTATAACCGACACCTGAGCTATGAAAGGAACTTGATTTGTTGTTAACATAAGTTATAATCATGAATGCTTGACGAGATTTACAAGTATTAGCATTAATTGAATAAGATGACTAATGTAATCATGTTAACAATATATAATCTGATTGGAACCTCCTTTGTGTGTGGTTTCCAATTCAATAATAAGAGTTTATACTATACTTGTTTGATATACCATTAGTGGAACCTCTAACCTTGACATTTGTTATTATTATTGCTTAATCCTTACATTAATATTTGATCTCCAAGTTCTCATCATCATCATCTTCTTCTTCTTCTCTTTCTTTATTATTATTATTATTATTATTATTATTATTATTATTATTAGTACTACTACTACTACTACTACTACTA
>NW_011500284.1:0-6263 GCF_000495115.2 Populus euphratica | reverse complement strand
TATTATTATTATTATTATTATTATTATTATTATTATTATTATTATTATTATTATTACTACTACTATTGTTGTTGTTGTTATTGTTGTTTTATAATTGTTATTTATAATTTGTACAATTAACCTCCCTGTGGTTCGACCTCGGTCTTGCCGGGTTATTTATTACTTCGACACTCCTGCACTTGGGAGAAGACATCAATCTTTTAGTCGTGTCAACATGTTTGCCAGACCTACATCACCTTATTCCCTTGGGCATTCCTAAAGGAAGATGGTCATTCCCTTAGGTATGCCTAAAGGAGGATGGTCGTTACCTTGGACTTGGTTAAATGCCAAGTTAAAGTACTCTGGACTTGGCATGTTTGTCAGACATGTGTTACCTTGAACTTAAGTAATTGTCAAGTCCAAATAACTTGGGTTTGGTATTTTTTTTCTATACTCATATTATCTTGGATTTGGCTTACTACCAAGTTCAAGTGTCTTGGGTTTAGCATGTTTGTCAGACCCATGTTATCTTGAACTTGGTAGACTTTCAAGTCCAAGTAGCTTCGGTCTAACATATTTACCAAACCTACGTTACCTTAAACTTGACTAAATTTAAAGTCCAAAGGTCTTGGGTCTAGCATATTTGCTAGACCTATATTATTATGGACTTAACGAACTACCAAGTCCAAGTGCCTTGGCGGAATGCCAAGTTCAAGTGTCTTAGGTTTGGTATGTTTGTTAGACCCATATTACTTCATTCTTTTAGGAATATCAAGAAAAGTTGGTCACTCTCTTAGACGTTCCTAGAGAGGATATACATTCTCATGAGCATGGAAGATTGGTCATTCTCTTAGACATTCCAATAATGTTTGGGTTTGACTAGCACCAGACCTAGTATGCGGGGACTTGGCACACTATTAAGCCTAATCACGTACAAATCTAAGTAGCGCCAGGCCTAGTGTGCCCTAGGCTTGGCACACTATCAAGCCCTCATTTGGGGCATGCTCCTTCCCTTGGACGTGTCTAAAAAAGGAGGGTTATAAAAGTTTTTTAGGTCTGTTAAAAATATGTTTATAAATAAGAGTAAAAATTATGCATATAAAACTATTTAAACAAGCTTTTTTTTTTAATCATTGTTAACGTGGGTATCCGAGTTAAATTATGCGTACCTCAATTAATTTCATGAGTCTTGAAATTAACAATTATATAATTTTTTAATGACTTTTAAGTTTATAAAATTTAAACTAATAATTTTTAAAAAATAAATATAAAATCTACCTAGTTAAGCTATATCCCTTATAATTATTAAATAAACCTTTCTACCGCCTACAAGCCAAGGATTAGTTTATCACATATAAATGAAACTTTGCAATCATACACACGTGAGTTACCTTTGCCACGAAGATGGTAGTGAAATTGTAAGGATGATCATGGGGTGAAGGGATAAAGTTCTAAAAGATAATTAATCAAGAAAATTTACTTTAATTTCTATACAAAACTGTTGCCTTAGCCAGCTGGTTGTGCTCATGATTTGATGCACTCTATGGTCACCATACATCATTTATCACCTTTTCCTAAAAGTAGAAAAGATAGGCCATTAAGGCTATGTTTATTTCTATTTCTTGAAATTTTGATAGAAAATCTATAATTTATAAGTTTTTTAAAATTAGAATTTTTAACCGTAACAAAACAATTTATGACAATGGCAAATAAATACTAATTCCTTCTAAAAAAAAATAAAAAAATAACAAAATAAAACAACCCTTGCAAAATCAATCTAAAAACATAACTGTAAAAGAAACATACAGTAACCCATCACTCCAATTATTTCAAACCCCACACACATTCCTTCTCTCTCTACACATTTCCAGAACCCAAACTAAATAAATCCGTCCCCTCCCTCTCGTTCCCCAAAGCAAGAAGTGCTTGCTAGCTATATTAGCCTCTGACCCCAAGGTCCACAATACAGCAAACATGAAAAACATGTCAGCCTCTCGAGCACTACTTCTCTTGGTGGTGGCAATGCTACTACATCTTGTAACGTGCACCACCACCACCACCACCACATCGACCGCCACCTCTCTTCATAACACCATCATCAAAGCCAAAACCAAAACCAGTTCGTACCCTGATTTTCAATTATTGAACGTGAAACAAGCAATAACAGAAACAAAGATTAGGCCTCTAAAATCATCCCAGTATCAAGAACTATCCATGAATATTCCGAACGATAGTGGAAGTGAGGGAAAGCAGAAACTGAAACTTGTCCACAGAGACAAGGTATCCTTCAACAAGAAGTTTCACAATCATAGCCACGATTTTCATGCACGCATGCAAAGAGACGTGAAGAGGGTGGTTAGCCTTATCCGCCGCGTTTCAAGTGGCAGTGCCGCCAGCTATGGGGTGGAGGATTTTGGGTCGGAGGTCGTGTCAGGCATGGACCAAGGTAGTGGAGAATATTTTGTTAGAATAGGAGTTGGAAGTCCACCAAGAAGTCAATACATGGTCATTGATTCAGGTAGTGATATTGTATGGGTTCAATGTAAACCTTGCACCCAATGTTATCATCAAACCGACCCGCTGTTTGACCCGGCGGACTCAGCTTCTTTTATGGGGGTGTCTTGTAGCTCTGCGGTTTGTGACCAGGTTGAGAATGCGGGTTGTAATTCGGGTCGATGTCGCTACGAGGTGTCATATGGTGATGGGTCGTCCACAAAAGGGACTCTTGCCCTCGAAACACTTACATTGGGAAGAACCGTGGTTCAAAATGTGGCTATAGGATGTGGGCATATGAACCAAGGCATGTTTGTTGGTGCTGCCGGGTTACTGGGTCTTGGAGGAGGATCCATGTCATTTGTGGGTCAATTGAGTAGTGAAAGGGGGAATGCATTTAGTTATTGTTTAGTGAGTAGGGTGACTAATTCAAATGGATTTCTGGAATTCGGGTCTGAAGCAATGCCCGTGGGAGCTGCCTGGATTCCTTTGATCCGAAACCCACATTCACCGAGCTATTACTATATCGGGCTTTCAGGTCTTGGAGTTGGAGACATGAAGGTGCCAATATCTGAAGACATATTCCAATTAACCGAGCTGGGAAACGGGGGTGTTGTTATGGACACCGGGACGGCTGTGACTCGGTTTCCTACGGTGGCTTACGAGGCATTTCGTGATGCTTTCATAGACCAAACCGGAAACCTCCCCCGGGCTTCTGGAGTATCCATATTTGATACTTGTTATAACTTATTCGGGTTTTTGTCGGTCCGGGTACCAACCGTCTCATTTTACTTCTCAGGTGGGCCAATTCTAACCCTTCCAGCAAATAACTTTTTAATCCCAGTAGACGATGCAGGGACCTTTTGTTTTGCATTTGCTCCTTCCCCTTCAGGACTTTCCATCCTCGGAAACATTCAACAAGAAGGGATTCAAATATCCGTCGATGGAGCTAATGAGTTTGTAGGTTTTGGCCCCAATGTTTGCTGAGTAGGAATTTTGCTAGTCTTTAACTAGTTACAAAAATATTTGTTATATGTTCGTAGTATTAATTAGTACACACATCTGGATATATGTATTAATATCCTGTGATATCTGTCCTATTAGTAGGCAGTATTATGGTATACGCTGTGCTTTTCTCCTTGTCAAGCGTGCGTGTACATGATTCAATAAAGATTAAGCAAAAGAGTGTTTAATAGTCAGACATACCAAGCTGAAATCTGCCAGCGGTCAAGAGCATCATCAGCAGAAAAGATGATTTACAAGGGTGTGAGGCCACCCATGGTAGGATCCAGTAGACATAATTCAGCACTCTCCAAAAGGGGGTGGGAATGGCCAAAACAGTACTGATACGTGTTCATTGCCCAACACCTTTATTTCCCATCTTCACACACACAGAGATTCCTCTCCCTTTCTCGTTCACAGGTCTATAGTGTTAAAATCATGAGGGAAGGGAGGGAGCCACTGCCAAGGTGGGCATGTGATGAAGGCATCACTAGGGGGACTTTGGTCTGCCTGGTGTAACCTAAGTCGGAGTGCGTTCAAGCAATGACTTTTAGTCTTTTACAAAGGTGTTACCTTTTTCCTTCTTTTGATAGATTTGGGAGCATTGCATTACTTTAGCCCCTTTTCATGCTAGACGAAGGATTGGAACAGCTCAATATGACTGCTACACCGCATTCCCATTTCTCATCAAGCCAAAAGATGGGAGATGGCGTTTTCGAGTGGTGAATACTATTGCTTTGTCCCCTCGATCCCTCCTCCGAGTGCTTTGCAAGCACTTTAGAGGCCCACCAAAGTGATGATTTGTTGCGGTGAAATGGGTGAAAGCAAGAGGGAATCGATGAAAATAATCTAAGATTTACTCAGAAATTAGCATCTTATAGGATATACTTCCAAATTACTTTCTGGACTTTTGGCCATATTTTCGCCCCATCGCCAGAACATTGCTTGACAAGAGTGGCTCGTCTTGTCAGTGCATGTCTCAACGAATACCTTTCCTTTTTCCTTCAATGTATCTGTACTGTCTTCAAATCCCTGAAATTCTGGTAGCATGCGGGTCCAACTTGCAACCAATCTTTTTGACTTTCTTTTGCTAATATAAACGGTCGATATTAAGACCAGTGCTAAAATTTCTCTTTCTGTGCGCCAAATTCCACCACCATTGGATTCTGGAACCCAGAAATCCGATGGTTGTGGGAATTCGGCGCACCATTTGGGCCATGACTCAACAAACCAGATTTAACGTTCAGGCAAATGTCAATGTGAACATGTCCTAACCAATGTGAATTTCTCTTTAAATTATTGCACCGAACAGCTAGACAGGCCAGAGAATCAAGAAACAAGAAGGCAAGGCTAAGAAAGGATCCAAGAAAAAACAGCTCATTCTTCTGTAAGTACTATTTTTTCTAGTTATAATACAAGCAGATGATAACCTGTTGATTTGTGGCTTCACCTAGATCAAATCAGTTAAAAGACCAAGTTTTTTAGAAAAAAAACAGAAAGACATGGTTTCAAGTATTTTCTTTAAATCGAAACATGGGTTCATTCATATCAACCCATCTAACCCATAACTTGAATTTTCACCGAGCCAACTCTCGGGACAGTTCTTATAGCTATGTTGTATTTAACTGCGACAATCAATCATTATTTCTTCTTCTGTTCTCTTTTTTCTTAGATTTTCCTTTGTTGACTATCGTTTTCCTTTATGATATGACCATTCCCTTGTCCCTCCGAGGGGTTCGGTGGGCAGGTTGGAGCCACCGTTGCTCGCTACTCTGTTCTCCCTTCCATTTGTGTACTAATTGTTATGTTTCTTTACATGTATAAACTGGCCATAAATACAATTAAGTAAGTACCCACTAATATTTGCAAGCAATGTGATGGGGGGGGGGGAGGATATGACTGTGAATGACAACGAAAGAGAATGACAGGTTGACGATGTGATGGAGAAGATCTAATTACTACAGAAAATACTTAAAAAGAGACAATAAAGTAAGCAGATGGTTACTGTTTGCATGTGATGGGTTTTCTAAGAATAACAAAGCTGAAGCAAGGAACAAAGGAAAATAAAGACAGAAAAAGGATGTACAGTACACAGATGGTGAAGTTCAGTAAGATAAAAATTTGTTTGCTTGGGGATGTTACATTTTCAGCTTTCATCAAAGTAAAGGGTATGAGGGCTTTGCTGCAGTTTTCAGCCAGCTAGCTTTTGTGTCATTTCCATGGGGACCGATCGTGCAAAGCTGAAAATATTCCGAGTCGTCAACTCAGCTGGTAAATATTACAATTCTAACTTTGACAACCAGCTTTCTCTTCCATCTCCCTTGAAGTAAATTATCGACGAATGTTTGAAGTAGAAAATCTAACCTGACTGAGTGGACATGGTTGGCGGTCATGATTATGATCAGGACAAGCTACCCTCGATATATCCACTTGATCCAATTACCTTCAAACTAACCACTAATTATAGAGTTTTTGTGATGCACATTATATACAAGAGAGTCAATCCAGATATTAAAAATACGTGATCTTAGTAAATAAAAACAAAAAACATACTGGCTAGAGATGTTGTTCTCGTATTAAATCTAAATAGTTTGGGGTTAAGGTATATATTTTAAATAATTAGTTAATTTTTTAGTTATGATAATTCGATTTATTTTTCATAGTCAAAATAATTAGTGGCTAATATTTAATATCTATAAAAAAAAATTATGATGTTTAAGTATGCATTTTTTTTTTAAAAAAAATATTATATTTTAGAGAAAAAATCTAAAAATAAATATACGATGAAA
>NW_011503711.1:0-8923 GCF_000495115.2 Populus euphratica | reverse complement strand
TGCTTGAACAGGAGTCTCGGCTATTCTCTAGGTGACCAAGTTGGCGTTTTAAAATCTTTCTGAGTATTTCTTTTACTTCTCTATTATTATTATTATTATTATTATTATTATTTGAGTGATGCAATAAATAATACTAAAAGTTTATTACAATCTTATTTTACTAAGTGGTATGGAAATCTACAATGTAAGCATGCAATTTTAATATCATATTCCAAAGTTTTTCTTTTAAACAATCAAACTAATAAAATGATTAATCGCATACAAAGGGTTTAAAAAAAAATAGTATTATTAATAGAAAAAAATAATTAATCATTTTAGAAGCACAGAAACTTATACAATAATTTGACTAAAAAGGGCTTATCTTGCTACTACCACTCTCGCTAATCCCACTCCATAATTTTATGGGGTGACTAAATTGACCATTATTTTTAATATATTTTATCACAATTTAAATACCATGATATCGACAGTAGTATACGAGTGTTTTCTAGAGCAACACGTTATTGGGCCCTTTAGCCTCATCCAAAGCAACATGGCTGGTGTTTCGGTATTGGGCCTTGATGGGTCTGATAGGCTGTGGAGCAAATATTTGGTGAGGGTTGATTGCTGTCTCGTTTTTGAATGATATATAACCTATCGAATCTGTAACATGACATCATCACCATCTTAGTTATTGTTCCCTAAAGCCAATTTAGCATAGTTTTAAAATCCGGCCTGATTCGGTAGGTTAACTCGGAACCCGGCCGGCCCGGGACTGAAACCAACCAGGATTAATAAAAAAATAAGGTAAGTCATGATTCGGTATGACCCGACCGACCCAGTAGGTTGACCTAGAAACCCGGACGACCCGGCAAAACCCGGTCAAAAACCTGGTTGCAATCTATTGACTTTTATTTTTTTTTATTAAAACGACGTTGTTTTAATTTTTTAAAAAAAATAAAAATTGACCCGGCCGACCCGGTCAAAACCCGGAACCCGGGCCTTAGACTGGACCGAGTTTAAAAACTATACAATTTAGTTGTCAATCTTTGACAGGCATATGAAGCAAATACAGGCAAACATATGAATATAAATATTCAGTAAGTCATAGAAAAAAAAAGACAGACACATAAATAGCGTTGCTTTAATGCTTAAAATCTATCTTTTCAGAATTCAATTCAAGTAAAATCTCTCTTCTTGGATCTAAATAAATTATCTCCTTTCCATAAAAATACGTTAGTGATGATGTTTTGAAATGCAAATTAGAGTGTTTTAGTATTTAAATAGAGAACAATCACACGTTTACCATATATTTTTTTTCTTCAAGGTCAATGAAGTTAATAATTTTTTATAGAAAACCTAGCATCCGTAAAATAGTTATTTTTTATGGGATTTAAGAATTTTTTAATTAAAAATTATTTATTTTTAATAAAAAATATAATAAATAAGAGAATTGATTTTAAATTTTAAAAATAAGAATATATGTTCTCAATTGTATATGATAAATACTCTAAAAATAAAAATATAAATACTTTAAAAATATAAGAAATATTAATCAATTACTTGGATAATTAAAGATGTATATATAGCCTCTAAATTTTATCATGATACTTGAATTGGGAGATTAAAATATTATTTTTTTTAATAGTATTAATGAGATATTAATATCTCCTACACAACATTGTTGGAAGGTAGATATTTCTTATACAATATTAACAAGAAATAAATATTATTCACACAATATTAATTAATGTTGTTAGAAATATAGTAAATTTTTAGAAAAAAATTTATAAACATATGAATATAGAGATATAATTATTCCTGATTTTTAATATTTTATATTAAAAGATAAAAAAATAAATCCTCACAACCCATGATGATGCTTAAAAAGATTATCAATTCTATAAATATATGGACTTAAAATAACTATAAATTAAGGAGTAATGAATATAATAACTTATTAAATTTATATGTATTTGAGTTAAATATATAACTAAATTTAAAAATATTAAATTTAATTTAATTCAATAACATTAAATTTGATACCACAATATACCTATACCTAGCACGTCATCTTAATGCACTTCTAGCTGAAGCAAAGATATTAGCAAACGACAACCTTTAAACAGAACACCCTACTAAACAATGCCAGAAGTAAGGAGTGCGAGAATTTTGTGAAAATCAGTGAGATTTGAGAGAAAATCAGATATCTAGGCTGATCGGTTAAACCGATCACAAATCAACAAGCAACCATTTCTCAAGCTCACTGGGAAAGTCCATGAGAAGTGATATTGCAGCGTGTGCATCCGGCACTGTTGTGGAGATCCATGCTCAAGAGACGATCATGGATTTGTATATTTTGATAAAGACAATAGTACCATTTTACGAAGGGGAGTGCATGTAAAATAGATTCTCGTCAGGCAGGGAGAGAAAAAACAAAAAGCGTACTCTGAACATCACGCCTGGATTAATTCATCAAGTCCATCCAGATAAGTTACTGAAATATAAAGTAAAATGCCAATAAATATCTGTAGTGTTTTCTAACACACTGTTGGGCCTTCTAGTCTCTCTCGTCCAGAGTAAAATGGCTAGTGTTAAAGCCTGCAAGCCACGGATACGTGCTGGGTCAATATAAAAACGGTGGTTCAGTGACTGTAAAGGGTTTTTATTTACTGTTTAGCATATACTTAGTTTTTTTACCCGCGCTGCAATGTGGTTTACATTTTTTTTTATAATCTAGTAAAAAAAGTAAAAATTCTACGAAGTTAAAAGTTCAATGTATAATGGATAAATAATTTTTAAAATATTAAAAGCATGGTACATTATATGATATCTTTTAAAAAAAAATAAATAATAACACATTAAATTGATCAGGAATAATTATATTCAACTTGTGAAATACTTGATCAAGGATATAAACTCATGAAAACATTCAAGATAAATTAGAAATTTTAAATCAAAATAATTACTAAATAACACCAAAAAAATTAATTTTTTTTCTTGTTGTGAACCAACACATGCACCATTTAAAAATGATATAGTGGTGCACTCGCTGTGTGTTTCATGAACACGTCAACTAATTTTTTTTTTATTAATTAAATTACTAAATCACCATTGAAAAGGCTTGATAATTATTTATTGAAGAAATTAAAAAAGAAATATCAACATGCCCCTAGAACAAGGTCTAAGAATTTCTAATCCCTAGGGAAATAGAGTAGTTACATTGTCCATGTCAAAATAATATTCTAAAAAAGCCCTAAATTGTAGTTAATTGTTACTTGTTTTTAAGGATAATTATGTAATTTAATTGTGCAAACAGTTATGTAAAGACTGTGATACCCTTGAATAATTATAAATTTTCAATTATAATGGATAAATAATTTTTAAAGTATTAAAAGCATAATATATTATATGATATTTAAAAAAATCAAGATGATAATACATTACATCAATTAAGAATAATTATATTTAACTTGTAAAATTATTGATTAAGAATATAAGCTCATGAAAGCATTCTAGAATCCAAATCAAAACAATTTAGAAATCTCAAATTAAACTAATTAAATATCCTAGGCCTAAAATAAAATAAAAAAACATTCAATAAAAATATAATTAAAAAAAACTCAAACAAACTTAAAATAATGTATTATGTTATAACATGGCTTGAAGGGGAAGAGCTAGGAATTTTTATTTGTGAGGGCTAAACTACAGAAAAAACAATCATGGGGTAAAAATCTTAAATTTTCTATTTTTAAAGCTAAAAATATAATTTATTGAAGGAGGGGGGCTGAAAAACAATTTTCTTGCAGGGACCTCGCCCCTGCCAGCCCTCTAATTCCACCTCAGATGGCTTGGATCAATGTTTTTAAAGGAAAAAAAAAAATTCAAGACCCATGTAACTGACCTTATTGGATTCATTAAATCGGGTTGTTTTAATAATATATTAAAAAATAATAATAAATTATTAAAAAAAAACTAGAGATACCTCATGTTATTCTAAAAATAGTAAAAAATAAAATAGAAACTAAAAAAAAAACTCACTCTTCAAATAAATCAAATACTAAAAAATAACAAAAAAAAAAATTTAAAAAAACAAAAACAAATGATTTAACATCTCACACAATGTTACACACACTGTTACGAGTTAAATAAGAGTTAAATATTTTTTTATAACCTTCAAAAAATATTAAAATGAATGGAGATGGTGGCATTTTGGATGATATAACTTTAAAAATAAATATCAAGTAATTTATTTAATTTAATTAAAAAATAATATTTTTAAAAAACAATAGGTCTAATAAAGAAAATAATGTATAAAAAATCAAGATAACCTGCATTATTTTTAAAAATAATGAAACATTTTATACACAATTGTTTTTTTATGGAGCTCAATGTTTAATTAAATCAAATGTTAAATAATAAAATTAAAAAACATAAATTTTTTAAAATTATTATCAAGACCACTGGATAACTCACTGGCGTGTTTCATGGACACGCGTACTACCTTTTTTTAATTATTTTTTTTACTAATCAAATTGCTAAATTACTATTGAGAACACTCAATAACTATATATTAAAAAAAAATGTTAACATACCCCTAAAGCAAAGCCTAAGAATTTCTAATCCCTAGTGAAATAGAGTAGTTACATTGTCCATGTCAAAATAATATTTAAAAATAAAAATAAATTATAGTTAATTGTTTTTTATTTCTAAGGGTAACTGACTAATTTAATTGTGCAAATAGTTATGTAAAGACTGTAATATCCTTAAATAATTATAAAAGTATGAATGGAACTATTATTTTACCCTTGAAAGATAGTCTTGAATGTTTTTGGGAAAAAAAATAACAAATTCACTATTATAATCCATAACAAATTAAGTACAATGCACAGTGGTTTCCACATGAAATAGTTTCTGTTAATAATTGAAGTAAGGGTTGGTTTATGTCTCGTCTATTTTGTTAGTTTCATATCGTTTCTTGCGTTGAACAATATATATTTTATTCAATCTGTAACATAACATCATCCAAGATATTGTTTGCCAAGGCCAATTCAGCTTTTAATCTCCTTACTTTTCTAATCCTTGACGGACAGGTGCTTCCAATTCAGCCGAGGACCGAGTCAGAAACATTTCTCGGCCTCATTTTTTATTTATTTTTTTCCAATCTCCTTTTAACTATTGCTTTTTCATCACCCATAAGCAATGGATTTGATTTGCTAATTATAAAACTACTAAATTGGTCTCTCACACTGAGTTTCTCTTCCGCTTGTGGTGCACAAGACAAGGAAAGCGTTTAGTAGCTACTTAAAAACAAAATTATAAAAGTATTAAAATAATATTTTTTATATTTTAAGATTTATTCTTAACCTCAACAAGATGCAAAAACATAAAAATAAATTAATTTAAAATATAAAAAATAGATTTAAACTCGGTGCCAAAATATTCATGTCACCAAGTCCATCCACTTCCTATTAAATTTACTAAAACCCTGTTGATTTGCTGAAGCAGAACACTTTTGCAATGCAAGGCTATCTCCTTCACCGTCCTAGCTACCTTTCTTCAAATTTCCACCCTTCTTTGTTCTGTTCATGAAAATTACATTATCTTATGAGAGCAGCTCAACGTTAGTCAAGTATATTACTACAAAAATATCCTTTCCCATGGGCTTCTCTCTGTGACCAAACACACCGTGCCTTCGGAGACCTCCCTTTCCATCCCCCTTTCTAACGTGGCAAGTAAAGCGTGTTGTCGGCAGTTAATATTTAAATGTAATAAATAACATCGCGTCAATCTACTATGCCCTAGTTTGAAAATTGTGGGCATGATATCATATAATAAAATTCAAATCTCGTGTAATACATTAATTGGTCACCACATTTCTGTCTCATTGTAATTTATGTTTCAGGTGATATATTGTAATTTATACATTTATTATACGAATATTAGCCACGTTTCTGGTGGAGAATTGGTCATATCGCTTCTGGTTTGATATGCACTCCACTGAGCAGATTTTTTACTTATAATTTTGTTCAAATTCAGGTTTGGAGGCTTATGGTAGAAGCCACAGGCCCTTTTCTTTTTTTTCTTTTTTTTCTTTTTTAATGGAATGTAGATGTTAAATAAGAGAACCTTTGGGCCATAAGAAAACCTCCTGCAGCTGGAATTTTGTTTTTTTCTTACCATGATAGAGGCTGAAATTCAGGTCAAGAACGTTCAAAGAAAAAAATGCATGGGGCGAAGACAAGACAGTAGCTATGGAATAAAAGGAACAGAAACAATTAATTACTTGGTTTTACTGTCCTTACAAACATAAATCATTGTGGAGTCGTACAGTAACGTGGTTTTTTTGTTATTCAATTTTCTTATCATTTATTTTTTTTTATTATGTTAAAAAATATATTTTATAATTTATTTTTTATAAAATCACAAAGATTAGGTAGTCTTGAGAAAAAATCTCTTAAAGCTATATTTTAAAAAATATATATTAATTTAATTGTCTGCAACAACTTAGAAAATTAAAAGATCCAAGTTGAAAAAAAAAAACAAGAAGAAGAAATGACAGGCTTTTTTTGTTTTTAAAGCATCGTGTTGCTAACGCCTTTTGGGGTGTTTTATGCCTTGGGATTTTGGCGAAAAATAAAATAAAACTGATCTTTTTAAGTTTTATGCCTTGGGATTTTGGCGAAAAATAAAATAAAACTGATCTTTTTAAGTTTTGTAATTAAATATTTTAATTCAAAATTTTACCTTATGCATCTTATAGTCATCATGTTTAAAAGATAAGAGAGAGTTGTAGAATAATTACAGAAAATAATAAAATTGATCCTTTTCTTTTTCCTGCTTTACCTCCACTATTTAGAAAAATAAATTTTACAACGTTGATCAGCCTAAAATTTCAAACCGGATGAAATTATGTTATTACAATCATATATAAAATATGAGAAATTTGTTGAAATGCCAACCCATTTCACTTCCAGTCTATCCTTTGAAACTACTTCCCTCTACAATATTCTTCAACTTGTCTCTTCTTGTGTGGCAAATTCTTGAAAAAACATAGATAAATCTTATGGTTTCGATTTGGTTTTGTACAAATTGTTACTTCTAATTAGAAATTCCCTGGGGAATTTTTTGAAATGTTAGCGTTTAAAATCATGTTTTTTTGCAGTTAAATTACTTTGTTGCCTTAAAAAACAAATGTATATATATGTGTGTGTGTGTGTGATTCATAAGCATTTTTTATGATTATACTATTTAGAGAAAATAACCATTAAACTAGTGCATAAGGAATTTTTTGTATTTTCAATTTTTTTTAACAGTGAACTTACAATGTTACTTTTAAAATAATAAAATATACACATACATGGTTTTAGGAGTATTTTTGGTTTTCATTCATGGTATTTTAGTCATTTTTAAATTGGTCTACGAATTGTTTAACCATTTTAAAATATTAAAAGTTATTAAAAAAGGTTAAAGGTTTGACATACAATGACTCCCACACCTTTCAAGAGGTGCGTGCATAGTCATTAGTTATCAAATTCTATCATCCAATACGGTGTTAGGAGTGGGTAATCATCCTCTCTCTATCAGTGTGGTGTGTTCTTATAGCGGACGCAAGGTTGGCCTGCGACATGTATATTTTTCTCCTTTTTTTTTTCTCTTCTCTGATCTAAAAATTCATGCTAGCCCATTCAAAAAATAATTATGTCCTTTAATTTGTATTTTTTTAATTATATATCTTATTATTTTAATTATTATTTTTTTATACTTTAAATTTTAGATTTTTTTTCAATTTCATCTTAGAATTTTATTTAATTTTGTATTAAGTTGATCGTCATTCTTTTAAAAATTTGTTGTGTTTTATCCTTTTTATGGATTTGTTAATTTTTTAATTTCATCCTCAGTCATTTTATTGAATTTATTTTTTATCCAATTTAGGTCATCTTTCTTTTGATAGTAATTTTCTTATCCTTTTTTTATTTTTATTTTTAAATTTTACCCCTCGATATCTTTTTTTACTTAGTTTTTTATTTAAAATATAATATGGGTTCTTATTCATTTGATTATTATTTTACTATCATTTTTTATTTTATTTTTTTAATTTGATCTCTAATTATTTTATTTCATTTGGTTTTTATATCAAATTTAGTCTATATTACTTGGATTTTAAATTATTCTATGATTATAAATATTACTTTGTTAGTTTTTCATATCTACCTTCCTGCTGCTGAACAATCCTAGCCTCATGACTGAAGTTCAATTTGATTCATTTATTTTTTTATTATAAATTAATTTTTTTTAATTTTATCATTTAAAATTTTTGTTGTTTGTCTTGAACTTTCTTATTTGTTCAACTTTTTTTTTTGTTAGGTTATTCTATTGTCATGTTTGAGTAACAAGTTAATTGAGTAAACTCGAATTTTTTTCTTGGTTTTTTTTGTAATGTTATCATTTGGCGTTACATTATTGGTCATTGAGCTCTTTGATTTTTATGTTTTTATTTCTATGTAATTATTCCAAGTGCAAATTAGTCAAGTCAACTCAAATTATCTTAATTTTTTATTTCACCTTTTTCTTTTAAAAAAAATAGCTCGAGTCTGTTTTGCTAGGTTTTTCTTTTAAAATTATTTTTTATCTCGATCTCATACTGAGAAAGGTTGGTTAGTCGAGTTAATTTGAGTGGACTCATTTTTTTATGGATTAAGAAATTTTTATTAATCCTTGAGCTTTGTCATTTTATTTTGTTTCTGTCAGGTTATCACAAACTTGAGTCTGTTAGGTTAATCTAAATTAGCTCGTGTGTTTTTTTTAATATTTTTTTATTAAACTTCGATTCTTTTTACTAGGATCTTATTTTGAGAGTTTATTTCTTTTTTAAATTCCAGTCTCATATCGCAAATGGTTGACTAGTCAAATTAACTTGTGTTGATCCGAGTTTTTTTCTTTA
>NW_011503807.1:4892-8481 GCF_000495115.2 Populus euphratica | reverse complement strand
ATGCTTATCTTGACTATGATGAAACTTAAGAGTTAATAGAAGATTATCTAAAGACTCTTTGTGTTTTGAAATAAATCCTACCTTTTGATAATTTTCATAGGTTTTGCGGAATGCATGTGATTCCTTGAATATGGTAGGCCAGTAAAATCCACTTTGTAAGATTTCTCTAGTCCTCTTTTTTGGCAAGAAATGATCCCCACGTGCCTTAGAGTGACAAAATTTAATGACATTTCTTATCTCATTGTCGGGAATGCATCTTTAAAATATTTGATCAAGATAATAATTGAATAAGTAAGGGTCATCCCAATAAAATTTTTGCACATTGCTTAAAAAGTTTCTTTTGTCTTCGATACTCTAGTGAGTTGGCAAAAATCCTAAAGCAAGAAAATTGATATTTTTAGCAAACCAAGGCATTGAACTAAGAGAAAGTAGAGATTTATCAGGAAAGTATTCATTGATTGGTGTGATGTCGAGTGTCAAATTTATTATCACTTTTGATAAAAGATCAACATCAATATTTTCGGTGGCTTTTTCATCATCGATTTCTTCCTAATTGGTCATAGCATGAGGAAAAGAAAGTGCTGGTGGGGAATCAGTCTTTTTTTGCAATGTTCATATTTAACCCCTTCCTTACCCTTAGAGATTGACTCATCATCTTTCTCACAAGGTTCAAGAATTGGTTTTTAAATAACCTTAACACTACGAAGAGTGATGACTTATTTGACTTGATCCATGTGTTCACTTCCAGAACTACTTGTATTTGCATTGTATTCGCCCTTGGAATTTTGGTGTGGTTGAGATGGAAACTTACCTTTCTCTTGAAAACTAAGAGCAAATATGAATTTTCCAAAAGTATCTTTAAAATCTGTTATGCTTTGAGCAAGTTGAGTGTTGATTATCTCTTACTTTTCAATAAATGCATACAAAGTTTCCTTAAAATTTCTTGTAGTAGGTCTAGCATAAGGAGATACATATCCATGAGAATTTTGAAAATTATGGTGTGTTTGAAACTGTGGTTGTGAAGTTTGTGTATTGTCACTCTTCAAATTAAAATTTGGGTGATTTCTCCAACCAGGGTTGTATGTTTACGAGTATGGGTTATGATTGGGCCTTTGAAAACTGTTTAAAACATGAGCTTGTTCATGGAGACTTTCCTTAAAAGAAGGCAAGGTTCGAGAGTTATTAGTTGAGTGTTCATTTGTTTCACATATTTGACACACAATGTTTTCAACAGATTTTAAGTGACCAATCTTTTTCAATTCTAGTGCCTTAACTTTTCTAGCTAAAGACGCAAACTTGGCTTGGAGATCATGATCTTCCCTAAGGTTGTATATACCTCTTCTAGATATATGAGGTTGATTTTTACCTGGTGCCTTATAAGTACCTGTGGTGTCCCAATTTTGAGCATTTTCAGCTAACAAGTCTAAGTACTCCATTGCTTCATCAGGGTCTTTATCTTCAAAAGTTCCATTGTACATCAACTCAACCATTTACCTATCTCTAGGTGTTAACCCTTCATAAAAATATGAAACCAATCTCCATGTTTTAAAACAATGATGAGGGCATGTATTAAGCAAGTCTTGATACTTATCACAACATTGGTAAAATGTTTCTTCTATGAGGGTATAGATTTCATTTAAATCCCGACGATTGATTGAATTTTGAAGTTTGCATATAAATAAATTCATGAAAATTTATTTATTTTATCTTTTTTTATTATATTCTTATTTATAATGCTTGTACTCTTGCACATTGATGGGAGATTAAGAGATTAATCATAGTTATTTTCAATTTAATTTTATTTATCCTTTCTCGAGGACGAGCAAGAGTTAAGTGTGGGGGTATTTCATGTAACCATATTATCCGATAGTTTCACCCATATTTACCTAATGTTTTGTCCATGTTTATATGTAAAATTCCTTGATATTCTTCGTTTTATGTTTCGAAGGCATTTTTGGATGAAAAATGCAAAAAGGAGTAAATTGGAGATAATTGGCAAATTTGACGTTTAGTCGATGTTTTGTGCAGAGCGTGAGTTCTAGAGATCAAAATGAAGTGATTTCAGTGGCACTAAAAAGCTAACATCCATTCCTTTCTGGAAATGTAATTCAAGAAAAATAAAAGAGAGAAAGATCATGGAAATAACATCCTTCAAAGTCAAATCTCGCAAAGAAATGAGTCCAAATTACGTTTTGAAGCTTTTAAACCATCATTCAAATTTTTATATCAGCAATTTCATGCAAGGCTATTTCTTCTTTTTAGGGAAAATAGTTATTAAAGTACTTAAATGTAAAATATCAACTTAAGAGAGGACTACTTTATAAATTAGGAACTAGGGTTTCTTAGCATATAAAAAGAAAGAGAGAGGGGAGAGAGGGGGGCAGCAGCCAGAAGTTAAGAAACATAAATTCTCTCCTCTACAAACCCAAAAATCATGCTCTCTTCATTCTTTAAGAGTAGTTGTTCAATAGTTATGCAAGGCTAAGCTCTTTTCTTGGTTGCAAGGACACAACAAACCTTCGGATTTCAAGAACCGTGAGATTTATTCTTTCTTTTATTTTCAGTTTATATTATGAATGAGTATGATTGTTTTCTTATGCTTATTTTCTATTATTGTTGTTGATAATTGCTAAAGCGGAACTCTAAGTTATTATTATGAACAATTTATTGCTAAGTTTGATATCAAAACCGGAGTTGTGATGTATGAACTTGTGAAGCAACTAAGCTTGATAATTGTGGCGGAACTACATTATTAAACTTAGGGAGAACACTCAAATATCTAGTTCTTAGGGCTGCCATTGAACTAAATCATTAATGCAGACATTGTGATTGTTTGTTGATTAGGGTTAGTTATACGGCGGATCCGTTAATTAACCAATATTAAGAAAAGATAAAAATTCAGAATATAAATTGTATTTTTGTTTCAAGGATCAGTTCTAATTTCCATTGGTGGATGTGTGCTTATGACCAAGGTTTGTTTTCTTGATAAATTTTGATTTTAATTGATTTTGTTTGCTATTTTAATTTCTTCTCTATATTGCATAACGTATATCATAAGAAATCTGAACAAAATCTTCCTCGTGGGATCGACCCCTTGCTTGCTCTATAAGAGTGTGTTGTGTTTTAAGCTAGGGTAATTAATTTGTGCGACTGCGACATCGCAACATTCGACCATATTTTCTGAAAATAATGAGCATACCTTACAAAGTCTACCACTTAATGTACGTGACCACACTCTCATGTACGTGTAGGAATAGAATAAAAGAAACAACAAAACAAAAGAAGAGGAAACAAGAGAAAAGATACAAAGTTATATATAAGAAAAGTGAAAAGAGAAAAATAAAATAAATATTATAATTTGTACAAGAACTTACCTCCCCGACAACGACGCTAAAAACTTGACACGACTAAAAGATTGATGTCTTCTACCAAGTGCAGGAGTGTCGAAGTAATAAATAACCCGGCAAGACCAGGGTCAAATCACAGGGAGGTTAATTGTATAAATTATAGATAACAATAAAACAACAACAACAATAATAGTAATAACATCAATAATAATAATAACAATAATAATAGTAATAGTAATACT
>NW_011503807.1:0-3207 GCF_000495115.2 Populus euphratica | reverse complement strand
TTCAAACTTCTTTGTTGTTGCTATAATTTGGACTTGAAAATGACCTTTTTTAAATCGTAGGCTCCATATAAAAGTTGTAGGCCTATATCTTACCTTCCATCCATATAAAGTAGACCAAAATCCATGATCTACAGCTCCAGATATGATCCAATTATCGAATAGTGTTCCGGTTTGGACTGCACCGGCATCTCTTTTCTAAGTTTGGCCATCTCTTTGTCCTTTCAATTTTAGTTCTTAAATTCATCAATCAATCCTTTCATTTATGTGATAGGCCTGCATTTAGAATAAATATTTATCACAAATTAAAGGTATCTTATTTTATTATATATGTTATTATAAAACATGCTTTAGTTAAGGAGTTATTGATACTTCAAGTGCAAAATGATGATAGAAAACCTTGATAAAAAATACACTTTTAAGTACTAATCAATTATCTTATTCGATTAATGCTAATACTTGTAACTATTGTCAGGCATCCATGCTTATAACTTATGTTAACAACAAATCAAGTTTCTTTCATAGCTCAAGTGTCGGTTATACCATACAGTATAGGCTATGAGAGTGTCAAGTATTTGTTGTACCAAGTATTATACAACATAAATCTAGATTAGTCATTTAACAAGCAAAGTATTAAAGAGTGAACATGATAATCAAATACAAAACATGTTAGTATCAAACATTAAAGTCCATCTTAAGTTTACATTATACTTATTCTTACACCATTAGTGTAACCTTTTCACTTTGACATAATAAACTTAACTAAACATAATGAAAGAAAGAAAAATAAATAAACAAGATAAGAACATAAATAAGATAAAATTTAACTAAGGAAAGGAAATGAAAGGCATAAACAAAATATTAATGAAAGCAAAACATAAACATTACAAAAAATACAATGAGAAGAAGCAAGAGCATGATCTTGATCTAGAGACCAAGATGCCTAAATGCATGGAAAATGCCTCCTTTTATAGTTCAAAATTGAGAACTATTGATTTGATGACTAATTAATGAGTGGGTGGCCAACTATTGACTTGGTAACAGTCATTATTGGGTCCCATCAAAGCCCTAGCCTTATTTGACACAAGAGCCCATAAAACCATTCTTAACCTAAAGTTCTTCCACCTCATCGTTGGGTCCCCCATAAAGAATACTTCTAAGCTGTAGATAATCAAGTATTCTGCACCCAATTCAAAACTAAAAAGCCTATTACTATACAAATCCTGCCCAAATGTTCAGTCAAAACCCATATCCTTGAGTCTCCTTTACTTGGAAAAAAATTTAGTTATTGGGTTTGATGTTTATTTCAAATCCTTTCTTGTGAAAAACAGGTTATCCCTTAACTCTTATGAAATTTAGTTATTGGGTTTGATGTTTACATTACAAAAAGTTTAGAATCTTTTCTCATGGTATTCAGTATAAAGCTCATTTTCTCCCATATACAATTATCCCTTAACTCTTATGAAATCCACCCTTATCTCATAGAAACCATTGCCTTCATCAAAGCCCAAATTATTCTACATTTATGTTCAAACTCTTATCAAGAATTTCTTATTAAATTTTCTCATCCATTATGGCAAAATCCATAATTTTTTATTAAGCTTCCTTTCAAGCTTAATGAAGACATCAATCCCATGAAAGCTAGTCATTCAAGAATGAATCTTAAGCACAAGATGCTAGCTCAAGATGAATGTGCCTAATCATTGAACCTACTTACAATGGTCTTGTGAACCCTTTTATGTTAATAAAAGGTCTAAACAAAAATGAGGCAAGCTTAGGTTGGTAATTAATTATTGACCCCTAAATCATTTCCTACAAGACATTATTAGAGAGCATAAAATTGAAAGAGCCTTACTTGATCTCGGTGTTAGTGTGAATTTACTTCCATATTCAGTTTTTCAGAGTCTCAATCTAGGTGAGTTAAAACCAACTTCTATATCTCTTTTACTTGCCGATAGATCTGTAAAAGTGCCTAGAGGAATAATTGAAGATGTGTTAGTACAAGTCGATAAATTCATTTATCTTGTGGATTTTATTGTCTTGGACACAGAACCTTCTAAAGCATGTAATTCATTTCCTGTTATTTTAGGACGTCCGTTTCTTGCAACCTCTAACGCATTAATTAATTGTAGGAATGGACTGATGAAGCTATCATTTGAAAACATGACATTGGAGAAACATGACATTGGAGATGAATAATCGCATTCTGAGGCAGAGCGGGAAAATACTTTTTCATATTTTCAACATTTGCAAGCAACCTGGAGATGATAATGATTTACAAGAAGTAGATCATATTGACGAATTAGTTTATGATCAACTTGAATCTACTTTAAATAAAAATGAGTTAGATGAATCTGAAGATTTGCAAATGATTTATTCTAAGGAAGAAATCATAGATGAAACAAGCACCGAAAATGTTGATGCGAATCTTTTGTCAACAGTGACAACAGATTCGACATCTGACATCACACCAATCGATGATTACTTTCCTAATGAATCCTTACTTTCTCTTAGTCCAATGCCTTGGTATGATAAAAATATTAATTTTCTTGCTTTAGGAGATTTGCCAGCTGATTGGAGTAATCAAAATAAAGAAAAGTTTTTGAACGAAGTGAAGAATTTTTATTGTGATGACCCTAACTTATCCAAATATTGTCCTGATCAAATATTTCAAAGATTCATTCCTGACAATGAGGTAAGTAGTGTCATTAAACTTTGTCATTCTGAAGCATGTGGAAGTTATTTCTCGTCAAAAAAGGCAGCTACAAAAATCTTTCAACATGGATTTTATTGGCCCACCATGTTCAAGGACACGCATGCATTCTGCAAAACTTGTGAAAATTGTCAAAAAGTTTATACTGGTCAAAAAGTTTTGTTTTATAATTCTCAACTCTATTCATTCCCTAGAGAGCTAAGATCAAGATGGAACAATCCTTATGGGGCTTGTGATATTGAGAATTCAATGAATGACAATATTTTTAAGGAAAATGAACATCGATTGAAAGCTTACTTTGATAATTTTCCTAGTGAAAATGAATCAACTGGTTTGAATGATCTTGTAGATAAAGGTTGATTATTTTGTTTTTCTTACATTGTTTTTGTGTTTCTTTTTAAGTGATTTTTGCTAGTTTCTCTCACCCCGGTCAAATGGTGGACAACGGTACTCCGTGACTTAAGTCGGTTCTTTCAGTTTCCCATAATAACTGATAT
>NW_011503787.1:0-8580 GCF_000495115.2 Populus euphratica | reverse complement strand
TTCTTAGAATACTAATCTACTAGTTTTCAATTCTGTAAATTACTCGAACAACACAAACTATTCTTCAACAAAACCATAATCCAGACATCAAATCAATTTGTTTAAGTATAACTAGCACCCTATTACATCAATTTAAACTCCTAAATCATTATATCATCAAAATCATAACAAAACCCTAATCTTTTTTCTTTAATTCTTCTGATTAGTATTTAAAAGTATATTTTTATCAAGGTTTTATACCATCATATTGCACTTGAAGTATTAATAACTCCTTAACTAAAGCATGTTTTATACTAACATATCTAATAACATAAGATAACTTTAATTTATGATAAATATTTATTTTAAATGCAGGCCTACCACATAAATAAAAAGGATTGATTGGTGAGTTTAAGAACTGAAATTGAAAGGACAAAGAGATGACCAAACTTAGAAAAGAGATGTTAGTGTAGTCCAAACCGGAACACTATTCGGTAATTAGGTTATATCTGGAAGTGTAGATCTTAGATTTAGGTCTACTTTATATGGATGGAAAGGTAAGACATGGGCCTACAACTTTCATATAGAGCCCAAGATTTAATAAGTCATTTTCAAGTCCAAATTATAGAAACAATGAAAAAGTTTGAATCTGTCCTGCAGCCCAAACATTGTTTAGCGTTTGGCCCATATTTGGAGTTCTAAAAGTCCAAATAACCTTCATTGTTTTTTTCCTGGAAAGCTGAGACAATTTCCTATAAATTTTATGCAAGTGGTTCCAATTCTAACGTTATCAATGATGTTTTGGGTAGACAAGAGAAGATAAGGATTGTCACCAAGTCAAGAGTTGATCATCCACTCATCAATTAGTCATCAAATCAATAGTTTTCAATTTTGGCCTATAAAAGGAGGCATTTGCCATGCATTTAGGCATCTTGGTCTCCAAATCAAGATCATGTTCTTGCTTTCTCTCTTTGTATTTTTGTAATACTTAAGTTTTAATTTTCATTAATATCTTATTCATGTCTTTCATTTCCTTTCCTTCACTTAGTTAAATTTTATCTTATTTATGTTCTTATTTTATTTATTTATTTTTCTTTCTCTCATTGTGTTTGGTTAACTTTATTATATCAAGGTGAAAAGATTATACTAATGGTGTAACAATAAGTATAGTGTAAACTCAACATGAGCCTTAATGTTTGATACTAACATGCTTTGTATTTGTTATTTTGTTCACTCTTTAATACTTTGCTTGTTAAATGACTAATCTAGATTTATGTTGTATAACACTTGGCACAACAAATGCTTGGCACTTTCATAGCCTATACTATATGATATAACCGACACCTATGCTATGAAAATAACTTGATTTGTTGTTAACATAAGTTATAATCATAAATACCTGATAAATTTACAAGTATTAGCATTAATCGAATAAGATAACTAATGTAATCATGTGAACAATTTATAATCTGATTGAAACCTACTTTGTGTGTGGTTTTCAATTGAATAATAAGAGTTTATACTATACTTGTTTGACATACCATTAATAGATCCTCTAACCTTAATACTTTTTGTTATCATTGTTTAATCCTAATGTTAATCTTTCATCTCAAAGTTCTCATCAACTTCTTCTTTACTACTACTACTACTACTAGTAGTATTATTATTATTGTTGTTGTTGTTGTTCTTATTGTTCTTGTTCTTGTTCTTGTTCTTGTATTATTATTATCTATAATTTATACAATTAACATCTCTGTGGTTCGATCCCGGTCTTATCGGGTTATTTATTACTTCGACACTCTTGCACTTGGGAGAAGACATCAATCTTTTAGTTATGTCACCTTTCATAATCAAACCATAATTGAAAATAACAATGAGGGAGGTACTTGCTCTTTAACCCTTCTTTAAAATAAAACTCAAGTTAAAACTGAAATTCCTCAATGTACATAGGTGTAGATCATGGTGTAAAAAGGAAAAAAAAAAAGAGAGGAAAACAATTCTTTTTGCAGCTTCTCTTTATATACATAGGTTAGTTTAGGTTTGGCTAGGCTGAATCTTAGGTTTAGGTTGGGTCAAAACTATGGGTCTTATAGAAACTGGTCACTAAAAAGTTAAGTCAAACCACTTATATTTGTTTTAGTATTTAGAGGAACATGATAGGTTATTTGATTAGTACCTAAAAATGCATTTTTATTAAGGTTTTATATCATCATTTTGTACTTGAAGTACTAATAACTCCTTAACTAAAGCATTTTTTATAATAACATATTTAATAATATAAGATATCTTTAATTTATGGTAAATGTTTATTTTAAATGCATGCCAATCACATAAATGAAAGGATTGATTGATGAATTTCAGATCTGAAATTAAAATGACAAAGAGATGACCAAACTTAAAAAAGTGATGTTGATGCAGTCCAAACCAGAACACTATTAGGTAATTTGGTTATATCTAGAGCTGTACATCTCGAATTTAGTCTAATTTATATAGATAGAAAGGTAAGACATAGGCCTACAACTTCTATATAGAGCCTAAGATTTAAAATAATTTATTTAATCATATTTTATTTAGAATTATTATTTATTTTTGGGACAACTTATTAGGGAACGTAATGAGTCACATACAAAAGAACAATTAGTTAGAAATCTTCATATAAAACATAAAAGATTCTAAATTTATCTAATATGATTTAGGACTCCCTAAAAAGAATTAAATTTATCTTTCCATTGCCTATATGATATAATGTGTATGTGAAAAGAGAAACCCAAATTTTAAATGTACTAGTTGTTTAAAAAAAAATAAAAAATGCAAGTTAATTATGAAATAATATTGTTGGTAATTACGTGAATGTAATTTGTATTATAATATGCTGAAATGAAAATAATGATAATAATGTTGTTATAAAAAATAAAATTTTATAATAATTTTATGTTTTTTATAGAGAGATGCTTATTGCATGGTGCCTTGTGGACATACATAGTAGTTGGAAATAGTTTAATAACTTTAATTAGTGAGTCTTTAAAAAAAAAACCTTTGATTATTTAGTAACTAGTAAGATAGCATCCTAAAATAATCATTAATTTGGTTTCAAATCAATCTACTTCACAATCAAGTATTTTACCGCAATTAGCGGGTCTTTTGTAAAGATAAGTTAAGCACTGCCATTGGATATGTGTGCAGTGATTTAACACAACTATTTTTTACCCCAAATAGTTAGTTTGATACTTTGATTCCATGATTCTGACATCCAAATTGGCCCTACACGTTCCTCTAATTACTTGACTTCCATCGCTCTTGACTAAGAGGAAACTTGGCTTGGATTCACTTGATGGTGCTTTGAATCATTGAACGCAATTAGCCTATCAAGTGCTGAACCACTACAGCTCTAGTTTTGGAACGGGTCAAAGACGAAAACGTCTCTATAGTATACAATGGTAGAGCCAAAAAAATCAACTATTCAATACGGCATCAAAAGAAAACCTTTCGTATTATGTCATTATTTAATTTTCAATTGAAATGTGATGATAATATGTGTGTGTGTGAAAGGATCAGCTAATTAATATTTTAGTTGTTCTCAAGAAAACGGAAAAATTTAAGTTCATTCTGTTAACATTCACGTATAATGTTGTTTGTAGTTGCCTAGATGGAATTGATATTACTATATGTTGAAGAATTGTTTCCTGTTTATTCCTTTATTGTAGAAATTTCTTAAGTAGTTAAATTGAAACTTGTTTGACCTGACCAAATTGTTAGTGATTTAATTGATCTAAACAAACTTGGTTCAAACTTAACTAAGTCAATTACAAGAATGTTTATTTTAAGAATGAAATAATATAATTTTGGCTAAAATAATTGGCATAGTAACCCACAAGCTGGTGTTGCGATGTCGCGGTTGCACAAATTAATTACCCTAACTTAAAACACATAAAATAGTATAGAGCAAGTAAATGGTCGATTCCAAAAGGAAGTTTCAAGTCAGATTATTATGGTGTACGTTATGTAATTGAGAGGGTTTGGTTTGTGATTATCTAACCTATTGCAGTAATTAAACTAGCAAACAAAATCAATTTTATCAAGAAAACAAATCTTGGTCGCAAGCACACATCCACTTACAGAAATTAGAACCGATCCTTGAAACAAAACTCCAGTTTATATTCTGAATTTTTATCTTTTCTTAACTTTGGTTAATTAACGGATCCGCCATATAACTAGCCTTCACCAACAAATAATCATAGTGTCCTGACACGACGAAAAGATTGATGTCTTCTCCCAAGTGCAGGAGTGTCGAAGTAATAAATAACCCGGCAAGACCGGGGTCGAACCACAGGGAGGTTAATTGCACAAATTATAAACAACAACTATAAATAACAACAATAGTAACAATAACAACAACAATAATAATAGTAGCAATAATAATAATAATAATAATAATAATAATAATAATAATACTAGTAGTAGTAGTAGTAATACTAGTAGTAATAATAATAATAATAATAAAGAAAGAGAAGAAGAAGAAGATGATGAGAACTTGGAGATGGAAAATTAATGTAAAGATTAAACAATTATAAGAACAAATGTCAAGGTTAGAAAGGGCTTTATGTGTTTTGTATGCATCCACCAATGTTTGTGATTAGTACTTAAAAGTGCATTTTTATCATGGTTTTATATCATCATTTTGCACTTGAAGTATCAATAACTCCTTAACTAAAATATGTTTTATAATAATGTATCTAATACAATTTGGACTTGATAATGGCCTTTTTAGATCTTGGGCTCCATATAAAAGTTGTAGGCCTATGTCTTACCTTTCCATCCATATAAATTGGACCTAAATCTAAGATCTGTAGCTCTAGATATGACCCAATTACCTAACAGTGTTCTGGTTTGGATTGCACCGACATCTCTTTTCTAAGTTTGACCATCTCTTTGCCTTTGTAATTTAAGTTCTTAAAGTCATCAATCAATCCTTTCATTTATGTGATAGGCCTGCATTTAAAATAAACATTTACCATAAATTTAAAGGTATCTTATATTATTAGATATATTATTATAAAACATGCTTTAGTTAAGGAGTTATTGATACTTCAAATGTAAAATGATGATATAAAACCATGATAAAAATGCACTTTTAAGTACTAATCATGTTCACACTAATGATTTAATCTAATGGCAGCCTTAAGATCTAGATAAATTCATTAATCTTAATAACCAAGTTGTCTGCTTGTGTTGCTTTGATTGAATGTTTTCTCTAAGTTTAATAACGTAGTTCTGCCACAATTATTAAGCTTAGTTGCTTCATAAGTTTATATACCATAACTCTGGTTTTGATACCAAACATAGCAATAGATTGTTCACAATAATAACATAGAGTCCGTTCTAGCAATTATCAACAATAATCATAGAAAATATGCATAGGAAAACAATCATACTCATTCATAATACAAACTGAAAATAAATAGAAAAATAAATCTTACAGTTCTTCAAATCTGAAGGTTTTTGCGTCCTTGCAACCAAGAAAAGAGCTTAGACTTGCATATCTATTAAACAACTACTCCTAAAGATAAAAGAAAGCATTATTTCTAGTATGTAGAGAGGAGAGTTTGTGTTTCTTCACTTCTAGCTACTGCCTCCTCTTTTTGATTCTACTACACTCTATTCTTTTCTTTTCTTGGCTCTCTTGGTGTCTATTTTTAGGCTTCAATGACAACTCCTCTTGCTCCTTTATCTACAATGGTGGCTGCCAAACTTTGACATTAGTAGCTGCCACCAACAACCCACCATTGTAGCCTCCTTCTTTGACAATGTCAAGAGGCTGCAAATGTTGCACCAGCAGCCCTCTTTAACTCTCACAAGTTGGCCTTCTTTCTTTGATAATGGAAGTCATCTTCTTAATGAAGTCAGCTGGTTTGTGGTTGGTGGTTTGAGGTTGGTGGCTATCTTCCTTGACCTTGACCTTTTAGATTGATTTACTAGAGAGCTAGATTGCTGAAATTACAACTTGGATGACAGTTTAGAAGCTTCGGAATGTAATTTGGACTCATTTCTTCACGAAACCTGTTTGCTAATAAAATTCAATTGTCATCTTTGAAAAATCATATCTCCCTCATCTGACATCAATTTTGGCTTAATGTTTAAGCGTTTCTAGGCCTTTGAGTTAGGAATCGAACAAAATTGATTTTTAATCAATTGGACTTCTAAAGCTCTAGATATTGAATTTTGAATGACCAAAGGTCAACATTGGCAGAATGTGAGATTTGACTTTGAAGGATGTGATTTCCATGCTCTTTGTTTTTTTATTTTTCTTGACTTAGATTTCTAGAAAGGTATGGATATTAGCTTTTTAGTGCCACTAAAATCACTTCATTTCGATCTCTAGAACTCACGCTCTGCATAAAATATCAATTGAATGTCAAATCTGCCAATTACCTCCAATTTACTCCTTTTTGCATCTTTCATCCAAAAATGCGTTCAAAATATAAAACAAAGAATATCAAGGCATTTTATATATATAACATAGGCTAAACACTAGTTAAATATGGGTGAAACTATCAAATAATTTGGTTACATCAGTTGGCTAAAATATTTAGGTTATTTTCAACTTAGCAATTGAGGTTATTTTCAAGTTGGTTTCTTGATTGAGTTTGATAAATATGTTTATAGCTAGAAAGCAATCATTGTGAATATGAAGGGTAAAAGTTTTTTTTTTAGGGATCTAATTGGTGAAAAAAAAAGTTTGAGAGCCTAATTTGGTCTTAATTAAGAAGATTGAAATTTTAAAGGCCCAAATTTAATTTTTACAAAGTCAATTGTTTCAAATTAGGGGTAAAATTGCAAGAAAATTGAAGTTTTGAGGTTACTTAGGGGTTAAATTAAAGAAATTCACAACCAGAATCATTTTGAAAAAGACACCAAACTCTAGGACTCAATTGATTGAAATCAAGGGTGAAATTGGATAAATCCAAAACCAATTACCAAAATGAAAAAATATGTTGAAATCCGAGGCTGACATTGAAGTTTGTTGGGGGGCAAAATTGCATAAAATTGGAAGTTTAGAGCCAATTAGGAATGTAATTGAAAGCAATTAAAAGTCGAAAGGCCAAACTAAACTTTGACCAAATCCCTAAATTAGAACCCTAAAAAGTCCAAAACAACACCGTTTTGAATAGTAAAAAAAATAGTCCACATGATGAATCGTCTAATTATTGCTCTTTTTTTTTCTCACCTAAAAAAACTATTTAGGTAACTACTTTTCAAGAAGATTGAATGCTCCATCTCTCAACCAAACTAGACAAATCATACACTACTATGATGGCCTGAAATTGTACTACACCCTATAGTAGGTCTCGCTGGTCAATTATACATATAGCCGCCATGACGCCACTCTAAAGTGGACAACTCAGACAACCTTTAGCTTTTAACTTTTTCATGTCATGATAGCAACTTTGAACCAATGGTTGAGATCCTTCTTGTTCGAATCAAGGGTCAATATTTATCCCTAATAAAGACAAATTGTTTCTCTTCCACCCTTTATAAATAAGGGTGCATTCCAAGCTTTAAGGGGGAAGAAATTAGTGCTCAAATTAGCTAAAAATCACCCACCCTTTCATTATCTTTCTCCATCGCTTCCTTAACCACCACAACCTCCCCCACACCGTGATTGACAACAACCTAGTAACTTATCAAACCCATCTCCTTATTGGCGATAAAGACAACCACTACAAACTTCTCCCTCTCTATCACAAGTTTCTTCTTCTTCCTGCACCACAACAACTGTTGTTTCTCTCTCCAGCCACGCCATGAGCCACCAATGCCTCAACCCTCCTCACGCCAAACTAGTGATGACTAATCATACATTTTGCTTTGATGATAACCTTTGAATGATCCACAATGTTAACTTTACCTTTAATTATTTCATTAAGCTCTATAAAATTGTTTTTGTCTTCATATATATGAGTGTTGGTCCATTGTATTAATACCACATCTTCTTTTTGGTTTGTATTCATTCATTATGGACTAGTAATAGAGTGGCTTATTTCTCCTTTTCTCTAATAAGATTGACATTTTCCTCATCCCTTTTGTTTGGATTCCAGCAATCCCAAACATAATGACCCATTTTTGTATAATTGTAACATTTAACTTTTGCTTTGTCATACCTCAATCTTGGATTTCCAAATTTATATCTTGCTTTTTTTCCCTCTACTTTATCCATGTCCTCTAACCCCTTTGAAATATTTAGAACCATCTTACTTTGAAAAAGTACCTGTGCATCCACATCCTCTTGAGAACACCTATATTTTGTGATTCCTTTATAGCGAACACCATATAATAAGATAAAACCCATAAGTTGTAAGTATTTATCTATCTAATGATCCTATAAACCAAAATACCATTGAATACAATCATCTATTTTTTTCTTTTGTAGCTAGGATGAATAAGGAATCCATGTAAGAAATGGATTCTGAAATATTAAAATCCTTTTCACATCTGGAAACTATGTTGCAGCTCATTAAAGATCCTTGTACAACTAAGAGATTCCCAAACAAGTTGTTACATCCTTGTAGGAAAATGATCATTGGCATATAAGAAGTTCATTAGTCA
>NW_011503774.1:0-8634 GCF_000495115.2 Populus euphratica | reverse complement strand
ATCAAGTCAAGCGAATCTCACGTCGACTGCCCAAGGCAGTGTGTGAAAATATCAACGCATGAGCACATACCAGCGCGGATTTCAATAGCTAGCAAATCTGTCTGCATGGCCCGATTTTTTTCTCAGACGATCTGGACTGGACCGTGCTCATCAAAGTTTGAATCGGCCCAGCTTTCTATACTAGTGGAAGTTGCTTCACGAATGGGCGGGGCTTGAGTCCCCAAACTCCTCACCTAAGCAAGCCTATTTTCAATCACTTATCTTTGTTTGCATGACCGACCCAAGATGCTAGCTATAACTATTAGTCAGAAAAGTATGGGGGTCATCTGGCCTCTTTGCGAGGCAACAGACAGTCATACTACAGACCTTTAGATTCCGAATATCAAATCGGGAGGTCTGTTCCGCGAAGCCTAGCAGAAGAATTTGCAATCATCTAAGCCCGAGTAACTACACCAGGACACCGATTGACAATACTGATTTGGGTTTCTAAATTGGATCATTAAAAAAGAAATGCATTAAAAAGCCCCACTTACATAATGTCGTTAGTGGATTCCAGTCCACACTATGCCATAAAACCACCAAAAAATCTAAAAATTATATTTATATCAAATAAAAATATTAAAAAATATTAATTTAAAATAAATATATGAAATAAAATTAAAAAAAAACATTTTTAAAATACAAAAACAGATGTATACATGCCCTAAACCATGACTTCACTGAGGTTCAGGATGAGCTTAAAATTGAGCAGGCTTTTTTATTTTTTATTTTTCATTTTTCTTGAGAATAGTTTGATCAAGCATGGGAACCAACATTAGGTTCACATTAAAAAAGGATTCCGATTAATTCGAACAAGAAGCGTTGAAAGTCTTGCAAACTAAGCAATTTCACCCTTAACTATCAATCATTTCTCAACATTACCCTTTCGGTTGTTTTGGTTGACGGCAACAAATAGAAATCATTGAAAAGAAGAAACGTTAACGACGTGTCATGTGCAATGTGCTTCCTCTGAAGAACATCGGTAATGGGTCCATTTGTCATTGCATTCTGTGTCTCGAGCCAAAAATCAAAATTAATATATTGTCGCTTGCAATTATTCATTTCCCAGTCAGATCTACAGGACAACAAAAAAACAATAATCAACTGGGGTCCCTGTCTACTGGATACAGAGTTTGCACGTTTAAAATCTACCCTCTTCTTGGAGATTTTGCCTTTAAAAAAACGAGGTCTTTTTTTTGTCTGCGAGGGACATCATTTGTGTGATATGTTTTTTTTTTATGGTGGGAGTTAATTGAGTAGTGTTTGATGGACGGAGGGTCTAATTTGAATGTTTTTTTTTTTAGGAACCGAATAAGGATTGCGTGATGGTCGGGGAAATACGTCTCTCTCATTGAAAGCCAAGCGTTCTTCAAACAAATCCGACCATCTAAACCAGTTCGGGTATTTTTTTTTTTTAATAGATAATTAGGATAGTTATCTCCTCCTCAAATTATATTTTCTAATAACGTTTTCGTCATTGTAGGTTGACATGATCAAGCTTGTTATGGTTCATGTTAGTTGTTTATAGTCCGTTGGCTATTCATATTATTTAGTTTAGATTCCACGATTGTTAACAAAAATAGAGAGTAATTCTACAGTGATTAGATAATAGTTAATGATATTCTATTAGTCATTTTATTACAATTATATTGAATAAATAGACAAACGTAAATAGAGGAGATAAATCCTAAATAAATATATTTTTATTACGAGTGAATTTTATTATTTTTTTACTTGCATTTATTTTTTTTCCGGTTAAAAAAAAAACTCATAGGTAACGCATTAATTCCTCTTAATGTAACATAAGATTCTCATGTAAAAACATATATGCTTATATGATACTATGAATAAAAAATTCCTACATGATGGCCATTAAAGAGAAAAATACATAAGATATTGTTGTTTTACAAATCAAGTTCACAATATAAATTTTAATCTGATAGATTTAAACCCGTGATAAATTAAAAATTTAATTCAACTAGCTTTATAGTTTTATTATACTTCTTGACCAAGTGTATTTCAATTATTTTTCATTGTATTTTGTTTTTCTTAAATACTCTTTAAAAGAAATACATTTAAAGTGAATTGTACTTTACATAGCTACTAGTTAACCCATAATTGATTGGGTTAACTCATAAAATCAGGTTAACTCGTCAGATTTGAAATATATGTCATGAAAGTTTGATAACTAAATATAAAGAAATTTAACATTAACAAACTAAAATAAATAAATAAATTATTTAAAAAATGGCAAAAAAAAAACTTTGGGTTAACTCGTCAAACCAAGTTAACCCGTCAAACCTGAGATTTTTACCATAAAGGTCTAATAACTAAATAAAAAAAAAATAACATCAACAAAATAAAAAACAAAAAAAATAGACAGGTTAATCCAGAATTAACTAGGTTAACCCATGAAACCTGAGATATGTGTCATAAAAGTCTACTAACTAAATATAAATACATTTAACATTAATAAATTAAAGTAAATAAAAAAAATTAATTAAAAAATCTAGATTAATTCGTGAAATCAAGTTAACATGTTAAATCCGAGATTAGTATTATAAAAGTTTGGTAACTAAATTAAAAAAATATTAATATTAACAAATTAAATTTAAAAAAATTATTAAAAAAAATAAAGAAAAAAAGAAAAAGCTAAAGGTATAAAAAAATACTTAAAAACAACTTTAAAAACAAAAAAACAAAAAAATAAAAACACCTTTTCATAATGGACAGCTATAGTGAAAAGCTGAATAATTTTAATTTATTAGATAATAAATTATTAAAATCATTAAAAAAAATTAAAAATCAAATAAAAACACCTAAAAGTCTTCCAAAACATAAGTTTATGATGAAAATCATTTTTTTATCAAATAAAATCAACTAAAATATGATATAGTATGGTCAACGTTTTCCCACCTCTTATGGAAATACATACCTTTAAAGCAAAAGCTCGAGAATAAGCCTGAGAAACTCTAAAACCTAATTTTAATCATTAATAAAAGAACTAACATAAATAAAAAAATCAATAAACTAATTAAATTAAAAAAATCAAATTAAAAAAAAACCAATTAAATTAATTATAATATTTAAAAATATTTTTAATTTGATTTGATTTTGTAATGCTGAAATCAATCAAATCTCGATTAAACAAAACCAGTTCGATTTAAATAAAAAAAAAGTATCATAGATAAGAACAAAAAGCTTTTGCGAAACAGTAGCTCTAAAGCCGCACCCTCCCCTTGCCCTACGAGACACAAACACATAAACAATCAGACGCTCCCCATCTTCATTCTTCAATTTCCCATCTAGATCTAGCATCCCAGGCTTCCTAACAACACCCAAAAACCTTAACAGCAGCCAACTCTTTTCGTCTATCTGCATTCCAGGAAATTAATTCATACGTTTCATGAATGGAGCAAAAAGTAAAGTTCTGGTCAAAGCAAGCCGCTCTATTCTAATCCACTCAGCCTTGTCTGGCTGGTCACAACTAGAATTCAAAGAGGTGGGTTTGTCATGGCTGGTCACGGTTAGAAATCAAAGAAGTGGGTAGAGATGAAGGCGTATCAAGCAAGTGGAGTCGAGGAAAGGCAGTGAAGGTTCAACTCTATTCGGGTGGGTGAAAGCCCTGGTTTGCGTAGAGAAAGAACAACAGAGCAGTCCATGTAACCACTCTTCTTCAGTCCAAAAGACTGAAAAAATAATATAGTTTTTTTTTTTTTTATGGTTTTTTTGACATAAAAATCCGAACGAATTGGTTGAAATCAGTTTTGATTATTTTTTCTTTTTAAATTTAAATTTTGATTATTTTAATTTATAAAAATCAAACTAAACTAAAAATAATCGCTCCTAAAAAAGTCCATGCCCGTGAATGACACATAGAGAGGGTTCACATTTATTATGTACCCATGTTTATAATTGTAATTTTGTTTATAATTTTCAAAGTGTATTTTTAATGAATAAAATGTGTGTTTATAACGAAAAATAAATTTATCATGGTATTTTTTTTCTTGAATACCCTGTAATGAAATATATTTAAAGAGAATTGTATTTTTCATGATTATAAATTGTCATAGAAGCCATCAAAATCATAAAAAAAGAGTAAAAGATTTGAAAATATATAAAAACACTTGAAAGTCTTCCAAAACACAAGTTCACGATCAAAATTACTTTTTTATCAAATAAAATCAATTAAAATATAATCTAGTACGATTAAAGTTCTTGAGGTCGCGTGAAAATACATACCTTCAAAGCAAAGCTCGAGAGTGAGCTTAGAGGATTCTAAAACACAATTACAATAGTTAATAAGAAGATTCGTGCCCGTGACATGTCGTTTTACTATAATCCATTTCACCCGTCGGCTCGACCTCGCCAAAAACCCAGCCCCTTAAGGAAACCACAGCGTCTCGAATAATTTGAAATCTCGCCAAGAAATTTTACTTTCCAGTTTCAACCCATCTCTACCGTCAACTAACTCAAAAGCAACGGTCCAGATCCACCCCTTCTTGACAGAACATTCTAGAACCTAAATTCAAAAACCTATATACATGCACCGCTCTCCCCAGAACCACAAGTTCTCCTGTGACGAGATATCATAACCCTAAACTAAATCTTTCTTTTATTTCCAGCCGCATTATTCTTAAATCGTCTTATAATGGCCGGAAAAGGAGAAGGACCGGCCATCGGTATCGATCTAGGCACCACCTACTCATGCATTGGTGTGTGGCAACATGATAGAGTGGAAATCATAGCCAACGATCAAGGCAACAGAACGACACCGTCTTACGTTGCTTTCACGGACACCGAGCGTTTGATCGGCGATGCTGCTAAGAACCAGGTCGCCATGAATCCAATTAACACCGTTTTTGGTTAGTATTCTTTTTAAGAGATTTCTGATAGTGGTTCGATCCTAGCTAAGAAAGCTGTCGTTTCAAGATCTAGTTATGATTTTCTGATATATGCGGACACTCACTGTGATTATAGCTTAGGAAAATCGAATCTTAATTCTGCCAAGACCTTAAGTTTTGGTAGATGAATGGAACAATGATTTTAGATCCATTTTTTTTTAATTTAAATATAAGCTACTGACTTGTACTTGTTCATAGATTAAATTTTTGTTTCGGTAGAAAATTTGTAGTTTGAATTATTAGTGTCAATTGAATGATTCTTGGTGCTAATCGTTATTTGTTCATGTACTGTAGACGCAAAGAGATTGATTGGTAGGAGATATACCGATACTTCGGTACAGAGTGATATTAAGCTGTGGCCATTCAAGGTCATTCCTGGTCCTGCCGAAAAGCCAATGATTGTGGTTACTTATAAGGGCGAGGAGAAGCAGTTTGCTGCTGAGGAGATTTCTTCAATGGTTCTCATTAAGATGCGTGAGATCGCTGAAGCTTACCTTGGCACCACTATCAAGAATGCTGTGGTCACAGTCCCTGCTTACTTCAACGACTCTCAAAGGCAGGCTACTAAGGATGCTGGTGTTATTGCTGGTCTGAATGTGATGCGTATTATCAACGAGCCCACCGCTGCTGCCATTGCTTATGGTCTTGATAAGAAGGCGACCAGCGTGGGTGAGAAGAACGTGTTGATTTTTGATTTGGGTGGTGGTACTTTTGATGTCTCTCTTCTTACCATTGAGGAGGGTATCTTTGAGGTTAAATCCACGGCCGGAGACACCCATCTTGGAGGTGAGGATTTTGATAACAGAATGGTGAACCACTTTGTGCAAGAGTTCAAGAGGAAGAATAAGAAGGATATCAGTGGAAATCCTAGAGCTCTTAGGAGGTTGAGAACTGCTTGTGAGAGGGCAAAGAGGACTCTCTCATCTACTGCTCAGACGACCATTGAGATTGATTCTCTCTACGAGGGTATCGACTTCTACTCAACCATCACCCGTGCAAGATTTGAGGAGATGAACATGGATCTCTTCAGGAAATGCATGGAGCCTGTTGAGAAGTGTTTGAGGGATGCGAAGATGGACAAGAGCAGTGTCCATGATGCTGTCCTTGTTGGCGGTTCCACTAGGATTCCCAAGGTGCAGCAGCTTTTGCAAGACTTCTTCAATGGGAAAGAGCTCTGCAAGAGCATCAACCCCGACGAGGCCGTTGCTTATGGTGCTTCTGTTCAGGCTGCTATCTTGAGTGGCGAAGGGAATGAGAAGGTGCAGGATCTGCTTCTTCTTGATGTCACTCCTTTGTCGCTTGGACTGGAAACTGCTGGAGGTGTCATGACTGTCTTGATCCCAAGAAACACCACCATTCCCACCAAGAAGGAGCAGGTTTTCTCCACCTACTCGGACAACCAACCTGGTGTGCTAATTCAAGTTTACGAGGGTGAGAGAACTAGAACCAGGGACAACAACTTGCTTGGCAAATTCGAGCTCTCTGGCATTCCCCCTGCACCCAGGGGTGTTCCTCAGATCACTGTCTGCTTTGATATTGATGCAAACGGTATCTTGAATGTGTCAGCTGAGGACAAGACCACTGGTCAGAAGAACAAGATCACAATTACCAATGACAAGGGTAGGCTGTCCAAGGAAGACATCGAGAAGATGGTTCAAGAGGCTGAGAAGTACAAGTCAGAAGACGAGGAGCACAAGAAGAAGGTTGAGGCAAAGAATGCTTTGGAAAACTATGCCTACAACATGAGGAACACAATCAAGGACGACAAGATCAGCTCTAAGCTGGCTGCAGATGACAAGAAAAAGATTGAGGATGCCATCGATCAGGCCATTCAATGGCTGGACAGCAACCAACTCGCCGAGGCTGATGAGTTTGAGGACAAGATGAAAGAGCTCGAGAGCATCTGCAATCCCATTATCGCCAAGATGTATCAAGGTGCTGGTGGTGACATGGGTGGTGGCGTGGATGATGATGCTCCTCCAGCTAGTGGCAGTGCTGCAGGTCCCAAGATTGAAGAAGTTGATTAAGTTTGCGTTGCTTGTTGAAGTAATTTTTTTCTCTTTCATTTTAACGATGACAAAAGTTCTATATTTAGGATAATTGTTTTCGTTGTCGTTATGGATATTGGTATTTTATTTTTCTTCAATTAAAGCTGTGGAGGATTTTCTCACACATTTCCATCACGCATTCGGTCTTGATATATTTAAGCAGGATCATCATCTTGCATTTACGGTCATGGTATGCATAAAAGCCAAGTAGAGCGTTTAGCGCCGTCCGAGTTCATCTGGTTTGTGTCACGGTCACAGTCGAATTAAAAGCTTCCTGATAACGGAATGGCTAGTCTTCCGGCAAATATAGCTTAGAATATCTAAATGAAAAGTGAGAGTTCTCGATCAATTTAACATCTTTCAAAATAATTTTCTTTGATTGTAGCATCGTTGGCACGGAAAAATAACTTTCCAAGTTTCGACATCATATGCTTCTTGGATGAGTCCCTCCCTAGCTTCCACCAGCATCAAAATCATTCATGTTAAACCACTGTAGCCCGACGCCACCTTCATGGCCTCCTTCACCATTTTCACAAGTTGACGGCAAAAGCAACATCTTGTGCTTCCTCCTTGACTGGGAATCTGAATTCTTTCCATAGGTTGGTATTCTCTGATGCTATCCTTCAATGGTGGACTAGGAACTTCTGCCAGCACATCAAATCCCTTGCGATCGACGGAGCGCATAAATGCATCCTGATCAAATAGGCTATGGTTTACACACAGGTTCCGAGATCTAAATGCAGATTGACATAATTTTTTGTTCTATGAGCGTACGCACATTTATGAAGAACAAAACGGCATTTTCTACAAGTTAGCAGCCACCAACATGTAGAAATGAACATTTTGCTCAGAAAGGCTTTCCTTTATTTATGCTGCTAAAGTTGAAGATCGCTCTAAAATTTTTGATGCAAGACCAGAAGTGTTAAATTGATGCGCCTCTTTAACCCAAGTTTACGAGATTATTTTAAACTTTCTTTTCTTGTTAATGGCTAGACAACTCCATGCAGTGTCACCTGGTCTGACCAGATAGATAATGTACCTTGCAGCTAGCAGTGTTGTCAAGAGGAGCTGCGACGCTCCAGGCCAGGTGAGGCCCCTGCGTCTTTATTAGCGTCAAGCGTAAGGCTAGCGCTTGCTTGAGGTTCTTTTCCTGTGGATTTTTCTTTTTTTCTTTTTAACCGATTTATGTTTACGTATTTGTTCATTTTCTTCACTGATATTTAATTTTGCCTTTTAATTTATTTGGTTCTATATTCTTTTAAATTATCTTATTTTATTTTAAGGATAAAAAATATAATTTTATATAACTATGTTATGACATTTTATATTTTCTTTTGATTTTCTAATATATATTTTAAATTTATATAATACAATAAAAGATTACTTTTTTTTTTTTTTTAATTTATAGCATATCACCTTGGTTTTAGTCCATTCAAGAAACATGCGAGAACTGGAAAAGAAGCTCACAATCCACGTTGCTTGTTTAGTAATCTTTTCATATACACGAGACACTAATCCTAATCATGACTGCATAAGATATCACGCTCCACGTTATTTTTATAATTATTTTTCATTTCAGAAAGATGACATGTTATACTTTGGTATATAATTATTCTCCATTGTGACACCCTCCCTACAATGGT
>NW_011503706.1:0-8946 GCF_000495115.2 Populus euphratica | reverse complement strand
AAGTACAGCTATAAGCAACTAAACTATGTGATTGCCAGGTAAGTTTTGTGGACTGGGTGAAATACAAAGATCAATCTAGATCCTTCTCTCTTCTTGTGAAATTGGTAGCTGCTAAGGATCAATCAATAACAGGGGGGGAAATACTTGAAAAAAAAACTCAGCCGCTCTGAGAAAAAGTTCTAATATGTTTCAGGTTACAAATAAATCTTGAAAACAAAATCTGCCAGCAAAGTTTTCTTTCTACTTGCCATCTCATATTTCGGTTCATTTCTGGAAGTCATAGAAAGGGAGTAATCTGCGTTTTACATCACTAAAATTCTAAAATGCTATTTGTATCAACAGATCTGGTAATTTTATTGCTAACATACTTTTGGAACCAATTCTACGTTGAAGATTTTTGCTTCATCAAGTCAAAATACTTTTGCATCTAGAACCAATCTTTGTTGTTGTCCCTCTATCAAATGTTGTAAACATTTTCAGATAAAAAACTGAAAATTCATTTCATTAGGTCCATAATCTCAATCAAGACTCCTTCTTGCTTCATTTTCTTGACAGTTTCTCAGCTACCAAACAAAACATATTAGCAGGATCACACAAATCTCACAAACCCAGAAGCCATACAATTAAACATGTATTCCCCATATCAAAGATTTAGTACTTTTCTCCTTCATTCCTTCTTTTTTCTCCAAACAAACCCCTTTAACAAAACCCCAAAACCTAACATTTGTACTGTCAAGAAAACCAGGAACCACAAAAACAACAAAAGAATGCCTTGACTTGGTACACATAACCAATAATAGATTAACCAAGAAAACTGAAGAAGGGAGTATAAATATATATTTACTTACAGTGCTTCTTCTCTGCTCAGCCGCAACAGCCAAACCGAATGCTATGATATCAAAGACAGAGACTATAATCAACAACAGTTTTGAAGCCATTGCAAAGCAACTCTACAACCCTCCTCACAGATCTTGCTGCACTCTCCCTCTCTCTCGCTTCTTCTTTGCCTCCCTTTTCTCTAGATATGCAAAAGACCAAAGTATGCGAGCATACAAGCATTAGAGAAACTAGTACTGGAGGTATAAAATAAACTAATAATAATAATAATTAAAAAAAAAGAAGATGAAAGAATCGTTTTACCTGTAAAGAAAAAGACGTATACCCAATTCAGTTCATTGAAAATGGGATATCACCCGCAAATGTTTACTTGAGTAGTTGAGTTGCTTGCAAGGGTGTTTTGGGAAACGTATTGTAATAAATATTTTTTTGGGTGGATTGTGATAAAGAATTTGGTAATTAATTGTCATTGTATACCAATGATTTAAATTGTGTTAGAAGTTAGACAGAAGAATTATGTCCGGTTAGTTTGATGATTAATAGCTGCGTACCAAGAAAAATATATATTTTTTTTAATTTTGATTAATAACTAAAAAATATATTTTTATAAATAACTTAAAATAAAAATAAATTAAATAATTTTATATGTTTAATATGTTAGAGAATAATATAAATTATATCCTAAGATTTCACCTAACAGCTTAAATTATTGGATTGAGATGATTTTTTGACATGGTATCAGAGCCTTCATGATCAAGTAATTTCGAGTTTGAATCTCATTATCTTTATTTATTTGATAAGAATTAAGTATACAGTAATATGAATCTGTGTAAATTTTAAACCCAAAATTTTTTTATTTGAAAGGATGTATTAAAAAATAATATAAATTATATCTTAATATTTTACCTAATAACTTAAAATATTTGATTAAGATGATTCTTTAACATGATAAAACTATTTCAAAAACATTTGCTAAGAAAAAAAACAGCATGAGGAACTAGAATTCATAAATTTCAAAACTTTTTTTAGTTAAAAGTTTTATTTTTATTTTTTATTAAAGCAATACATCTACTCAATTTTGTAACAAGTTATAGATTTTTTAAATCAATTTTTTTTAATCGAATATATCTATATTTTTTTTTGTTAAAGTTAAAAAATAAAACTTTCTTAAATCCTATGGTTTTGAAAAGGCTGTTCAAATCTCACCATGTTACGTGAATATGATGCTGTTATGATTCCTCTCACCATGATGTGTATCCAGCCGGCTCAAGTCAAACTAGCATGCAAGCAACCATAATAGATGGCACAATTGTAAAAACTTGAAAATTACGACACTTATTTTTTCCGTAATTTCAGGTTTAAATTAATGTAATAATTATTAAAAATTTACGTAGTTATTAATTTTAAAATTTATAAAATTAATTAAAAAATATATAAATTGATTTAAATATTTATATTAATAAAAAAAAAGCATGTAAGGACTCAAGTAGAGGTTTCTTATTTTAAATTTTTTTTAAAAATATAAAAATTACATTTTTTATTTTAAAATATTATTTTTAATATCAATGTATTAAAATAATTTTAAAAAATATATTTTTTTAAATTAAAATTGTCATGAAATGATGTTTGGAATGTACTTCCAAACAATACTTGATATTAAAATAAAAGATGTTTTTTTTAAAAAAATTTGAAATAAAAAATATTTTAAAAAATAATCTTAACTACATCTATATAAATACTACAATACAGCCGTATTATTGTTGTTTGAGAAGGAAGAAAGGTGGCGACTTGGGGTCGTTTTGCTCTCAAACTCTCTAGAAATTTTCACAAAGCCTCAATAGCCAGATCATTACTGGTCCCCTGTGAATTAACAGGAAGCTCATAGCTGCGGTTGAATTATAATTTTTTATTATTTAAAATTAATTTTATTATATTTTTAAATTATTTTGATATATTAATGTTAAAAGTAAATTTTTAAAAATAAAATAATTTTTTAATAAATTTACAAACACCTATGCATTGAAAACTTTAATCGACATCCATGCATTGAATACTTTGATTGTCCGTGAATGTCCACCCATCTTCTAAATACTTTTCATATGATCATAGCTTCAAGCAGGGGCGGAGCAAAGAAAAAAAAATTAAGAAGGGTCAAATTAAAAAAATTATTTAAAAAAAAATTATTTTATTAAAATATATATTAAATGAAGGCCAAGAAAGAGGTTGGAAAAAATTTCCCTGCAGGGGCCGGGCCCCTGCCTCCGCCACTGGCTTCAAGATTATATATTTATATATATGTATATATAAGAACATCTAAAAATGTTACTTTATACAAAAAAAAAAAAAGGTTATGTATTTTAAGAATTCCGGGAATGAGGAGAAAATAATAATTTTGGTACTTGCGACATGAGATCGAATGCAAGAATGAAAAATGTAAGAATTACAAAAGTAATAGCACATTTTTTTTTGGGGGATAAACTACGAAACATCCCATAAGATTTATCATTTCTGTCAATTTTTGCCTCTGAATAAAACTTTCTATTATTTTTATAAGTTGTCACATTCTAGCCATTTTTACATTTTTTTTATTACTCTTTAACTAGTTTTAAAATCTAAAATGGTGAGAAATAAGGTTTGACATGTTATACAATTGATTTATTTGTTCATTTAAATAATTTATTTTATTTTTATAATCAAGACATCTAATAAATTATTACAAAAATTCTAGAGAGTGGTAAGGGAGATGTGTGGTAAGCTAAGTGATTAATAATTATGGTAATATCAAATGATATATAGTAATTCAAAATAATTGATAATTGTGATAATAGTGGGTAATGTCGGATAAATTAAATGACCGGTAACTATTATAATAACCGGTAATATTTGATAAATTTAGTGATTGATAAATTTAGTGATTAATAAAATATTTTATTTGATAAATACAAAATTTTTTTTATGACAACAGCAAAATAAAATATAATAATATTTTATTGAAATAAATCCAATGAGAGTGATGAGGTGCAGCTCCAATTCTACTCCATTTTTCTTGGTCCTCAGTTGCATATTAAGCTCAGGCTTGATAGTTCAATCATAAATAGTGTTTTTGCACCTATTTTAAAGGATTTTTGAGATTTGAATCAAAATAACACAACATTGGATGGCCTAATACTACTACAAGTAGATCAATCTTGTGGCAAAATTAACATCTAAAAAAAATTAAAAATTAAAAAATTATTGAAGAAATAAAGATGGGATAATATTTAATATTATATAGTAATTATTTTTTAAAATATTTTTATAAAATAATATATTTAGAAAATATTTTTTATTTTTAAAATTTTATTTTTATCATTGACATATAAAAAAATAAAAAAATTATTTTTTTTTTTTTTATAGAAAATGCGTGCGATTCTTCGAAGATTATCAAGGAAGATGGGGTAGGTGCGTCTAAAAGCCGAAAAGGGAAGAAGGGAACCTTTGCTTTCAGTGCTGGTTGTCATTTCACGATCTTACATGCTGTGCAGTTAATATCCGAGCATCTAATTGGTTGCCACGTGGGCCACCATCCACGTTGATGTATTATTCTCTTCAACAGCAAATCTTGTCATTCACAAATATGAAGCACAAAATTTATTTTTGCAGCGAGAAAACAAGCATGGATGTAGATCATAGCTTCAATAACTTCTTAGATTTCTTAGACCAAGTCTGTTTTTCATTAAGTAATTTTTAAAAAATTATTTTTTAAATATTTTTATATTTATTTATTATTAGAAAAATTGGTTAACGAAAAATATTTTTCAGTAAAAAAAAACACTTTTTAATCAATAAAAAATACTTTCCAGTTAAAGAAAAATTTGATTTGATTTTCAAGAAAATATTTTTTTTTGCTATATTTGTTTTCCAAAAAGTGATTTCCGAAAAATCACTTTTCAAACTTTCTTATATTTGTTTGCTGTTAAAAAAGTTGATTAACAGAAAATATTTTCTAATCAAAGGGAAATTTGGTTTGATTTTCAAGAAAATGTTTTTTTGAAAAATTTAGGCTGAAAATACTTTTTAGAAGTTGTGAAAAATTTAGAAATGTCATTATTTACTGATAATATCAAATTTGATCCTCAAACTTTTGATTGCTATATATATTTTGTTTTGAATATTTATTTTTTATTTTTTTTAAATTTGATTTTTATATTAACTTTGGTCCTCATTTTTATAATTTTTATTTGCTTTTCTCCTAATTGTTTTATTAAAATTTTTTATCTATCAAATTTGGTCTTTATTCTTTTGATTGTTACTTATTTTATTTTCTTTTGATTGTTATTTATTTTATTTGAAATACTTTATGAAATGTTAATTATTATTATTTTAATTTCTTCATCTTTTTTTTTTATAGATTTGATTTTATTTTGATCATTATTTATTTTATTTGAGATAATTTATGAAATTATATTTTTTTTTCAATTTCATTCTTATTCAACTTTTTAATTTGTAAGATTTGTTCTTTATTATTTTAATAAACTTTTAAAAAATAAAATATTAATAAATTATTTTTCAGTTTATTTTTCATAACATCACCAAATACTAAAAAGTGTTTTCTAGTTTATTTTTCATAACACTACTAAATATCAAAAAATAATTTACTTTTCAGGAATTTACTTTTTCCGAAATTCACTTTTCAAAAGGAAATAACTTTCCTGCAAACAAAATGGAGCCTTAATACATTTACTAGTATTTTTTTTATTTTTACTTGGGTATCTTTATATTTTTTTTAAAAATAAGATTAGTCCTATTTGAAATTCGTGACTACCCCTTCCTTTAAATATTATTTTTTAGGATATGCATTTTTCTTTGTTATTATTGCATATATTTCTTATTTTTATTCCTTTTTTTGTTTGTGGGGGAAAATATGTGATGAACAAGGAGAATTTCATATATATTTTTTTGCCCTATATTGCTTCACTGTGCAATTATTAATACAAAAATCCCAATCATGCCAAATGATTAATTACTCGTGATAAAATTAATGATAAAAAAGTAAATTCATTAAGCTATTTTGAATGTAAATAATTGAATTTAAATAAAATTTAATATCTAAAAAATGATACAAAAGTAAATTAAAAGAAATGTAATACATTAAAAAAGAGAAATTAATGTTAAAATTAACCTTTCAAATTACATGTTTACCCTTTTTTTTGAGACTTTTAAAAGAATAAGATGGAAGTGATGAGAGTAATATATAAAAAAAATGAAATGAATTCAATATCTTTTTTAATTTTTTATTAATTAAATCTAAATGAAATATTATAATTGAATTCAATTATAATATTTTAAACAGTGTGTTGATGTGTTAAATGCTTAAGAGAGGGAGATTATTTTTGTTTTTTACAAATTTTTATTAATTAAATCTAAATGAAATATTATAATTAAATTCAATTATAATATTTTAAACAGTGTGTTGATGTGTTAAATGCTCAAGAGAGGGAGATGCATAGTGCTCTCTGAATTTTTATTGGGCTGCCTTTGAACTTTGGGCTGGGCTCTATGTTTGCCTCTAATTTATGGGCTCTAAGCCCTTTGACTATCTCTTTTATCGCCTTTGCATTTGTTTATTCTTTGGGCCTTGAAATTATAAATTTTGAGCTAATCGTCTCATGGCAATGAAATACATATCTCTCTTACTTTTTTTTTTGTTTTTTTTTTCATTTAAAAGAAAAATTAACTACAGGATTGAATTTGATAATACGCAATCCCATGTCGCCTAAACTCAAGGTTACTTAAAAGCTTTAAAGAGTCAAAGCTTTGTTTGACATCACTATGCTTTTAAACCATTAATTTCTTTATTTAGGGAAAAAAAATCAAATATGTGATGTTCTTGGTAAATAGTTAATATAAAGTTCTCAAAAAGTCAAGAATTACCTTTTTCTTATTCTATGCCCATGTTCTTGATAAATATTCGATAAATTTCTAAAAAAAAGCCATTTCATAAGATAATCTCTAACATTTTGGTATATATCGATTAAAAAAAAACACATAAAGGGTAAAATGAAGAGAAATATATTTATTTATGGGTTTGCAAATCATTTTCATCGTATATTTATCCATTTTGATGATTGAATAAACTTTAAAAAATTATAAATTACTAAAGAACAAGATAAATAATTCTAAGAATTTTTTTGGTTTCATATAAAAATAGATAAAAAAAATTGAGAGAAAAAAATGAAAGAGAATTCAAAATCATTTTTGAGTTTAGAAAGAGTTATTATTATGACTTTATTTTTTCCATTTATATTTATGTTTCTCTCTCTCTCTCTAAAGAAAATTCATTAAGCTACCGCCCAAAGAAATTTATTCTAAATATATAAGGGTGTGTTCTTAAAATTATTGTCGATCGGGGAAGGAATTCGATAAGTTAATCTAAATATACTCCCTAACATCTATATATATATATATATAAAGAAACATCGACCATTAAAGAGTTTATATTATTAGAAACTTTCTTGGAATGAATATATAATTGGAGTTAAATGCATTACTCATTTAGAATCCTCCATAGTCAAAAGGTCAGTTCGTGATTCATCCACCAAATATTCACTTACCCTTTTCCTGCTTTGATGAAATCTTTGAAAATGGAAGGAAATAACTCCAAAAGGGAAACGAGCTGGAGTGTAGTGTTGAAGATTGTTACAGTGCATTTCTCTTAAATTAGGAAACTATGATGTAAGTATCATACGTTCCTCAGACCATAAATCAAAAACATTATGTCCTCAAGATTATCTCTTCCCTATAAGAAACCATCCCAATACCAAATCTCATTTCATCTCTGTTCTTGCGTTTTCTTTTTCTTCTTTGATTGCATACGAAGCATGCAAGAAAATATGTGGTCTAGAGTACTCAACATTGTGCTTGCATGGACAAAATCTTCACGATGGAGAAGAGCCTCTAGGTGGTAAGCATGCACATACCATCTTCTTCTTTCTTTCCTTCTTTTCTCTTTAATCTCTTTCCTCATTTGTTAAACTGTTAATCTGTGATGTTTTTACTTATCACTACCCAGTGGCCTCCTTTGTGGAGTGAGCATTGTCATCATTGGTTTATAATTAGGTCACGCTGCAAACCCTTTTATGCTTGCTAGGCTCTTTCATGGAATTGATCCAGTGGCATATCTACTATAATGGTTCTCTAATGTCTTGAATTCTTTCACATGATCTATCTCAACATACCAAGCTAGAAAAACTAGACTTGAATGGTTGTTGAACCCCCTCCCATCTTTTGAGCGAGTCCTGATTCTTCTTGCTTTGTGAGAGTACTAGCTCATCGGTGTCTGGCTAGGCACCCTGGCTAAATCACATATTCCTAGAGGCTAGATACATGTCAATTAACAACTCATTAAGAAATTAGAATCATTCCATACAATTTCTAAATAACTTGTTCTTTCATTAATTTGTAGGATGTTCATCAAAACTTAAAAAACCAACCAAATTGAGTTATATTAGTTTTATAAAATATTAACTAAACAGGATTGAAATCTAGTTCAAACTAAATTGATTCAGTTTAGTTAAATTCAATTTAAAACAATGTGGTTTCACTAACTATTTAGAAAATTTTGTAATAGATCCATCTTTGTTACAGTAAATAACAAAAATTATAAATTCATCTTCGATAATCAATCATTGTTTTTTGTTAATATGCCTAGGATAGTTGGTCAAACACTAAATATTGGGTCAATATTTACCTTGTCATCTTTTCTTTAATGAAAGAGTTATTTTCTTCTCCTACAACTTGCAAGAATAAAGGAGGATAATTATGAATTGTTGAGAAATAAAGAAAGAAGAAAAGTAAGGAAGATAGAAAAATGGGTTTGTATTTGACTAGAATCTAGATAATATAAAACTTTTGAATGGAGACAAACACAAAAAAATTGAAACTTGAAAGGAAAAGAAAGATTGAGATAAATATTTCCAAGAGTTAGGGCAGTGGCTTTTTACAAGAATAAGGAGGGGAGTTATCTTAGGGTTAGGTTAATTTAAGTATTTAATTATTTATATCTTTCTTAATTTTTAGGTTTTTTGATAGATCTAGTTCGGTTTGTTAATTTCAATTTTAAAATTAAAA
>NW_011503794.1:0-8551 GCF_000495115.2 Populus euphratica | reverse complement strand
AATAGTATTCTTGTTTGAATTGAATAAGCATGTCTTTTAAGCTTACCGTTTTCTTTATCCTTTCACTTTCAATAGTTAATCACATTAATCAATACTTTGAATTGTGAAATATGTCTGCATTTAAAATGAATATTTATTATAAATTAAAGGTATCTTATATTCTCGGACTTGTTATTATAAAACATACTTTAGTTAAGGAGTTATTGATACTTTAAGTGCAAAATTGTGATATAAAACCTTGATAAAAATATACTTTTAAGTACTAATAACCTATTTTAATTTTTTATTACAAGTCTTTACAAAAGAGGTTGAACAACTAATTATGTTATTAACATGTTTGTTCATACAGAACTCATATCACCTGTAACATGTGAATATATATTCTTTTTAAAATGTCTGAGCTGCGAAATAGATTTTCTTATGCACCATGTTGGTATGATATTCCTGTTACATCACAAGGTAATTTCATTCATTATAGGCAATTTAAGACAACATAATAAAGCAATATTAATGTTACATTTCATTCATGGACTAAAAAAGGATAATTCTTTCATTTCTCCTTACTTATGTAAATACCACCATTAATAATTCATCAATTATCAAAGCTAATTACAATACTCAAACCCGATCATCCATGTCGAATACCGTTAGCTGAACTAACATTATTCTCTACTTAAAACATAACAATCATAGCTTTTTGATATACTTGATATACACAAAACATAGTATACATAAACATATCAATTGTCCAAACTAACTCATAACTCTCAAGTCCGGCTATCCTCTTAAGATGCCATTAGCTGAAGTCAATCATTTATTCATTTCGATCATCTATTTAGAATACCAATAGCTAAAGCTAATCATTCATTCATCTTGGTCATCTATTTAGGACGCCATTAGCCCAAACTAATCATTCATTCATCCTGATCATGTACTTAGTATGTCATTAGTCAAAGCTAATAATTTACGCATCTTGGTCATCCATTAAAATGATAATATCCATTAAAATCATTAACCAAACAAACATTCTATATTTGGTTTATGAAATCATTATAACATGACAATATCCTTTAAAATGCTTGTGCAAATGATTCATAACAATTTGACATTCATTATAACATAATAATAGACCATGCATAATACTTGTACAGACATTTTGTAATAGTTTAACATTCAATAAACATGATAATAGATCCTTTGTAATATACAAACAAATATTCTATAATAGTTTGACATTCAGTATAGCATAACAATAAACCCTTCGTATTACTCTTCCAATTATTCATGATAGTTAATGTTCAATACAATACAATAATAAATCCATTATAATACTCATATAACCATTTGTGACAATTACTTTCAATATAATACAATGGTAGATCCTTCGTAATACTTACACAACCATTCATCAACAACCTAAATTCATAATAGCCCAATCAACATTCATAGTCGGTTTAATAATCATTGCTATGCAATAATATATCTAACTCAAATAGGTCATTTCATAACATTAACATTTTTGCCATCATCTCAACATTCATCAAGAACTCAATCAACAAGAATTCAATCAAACACTTCATTGTCGTTTCATTATTCATTAAGGATACAATAATATATCATCATTAGCAAACATCTATAAACATTATATAAGAAAAAGATGGAAACCACTTACCTGTTCCACTCGTAGGGTGTCCTTGTTCGGATGAAGGTCTAATCCTAAATGCACCACCTAAAAAATCAATGGCCACAAATTAGTACATTCATGCTCAATGATCACATAACTCGTCATTACACATGTCTCAAGCATACATGAGTTCATATTCTAATGTTCTACGTAGTATAATCATAACAAACAATCTTTTTAATCATTAGGCCAATCCAAATATGTAAATCTGATGCAGAATTTAGTTAGCAAAATTGGCTCATAGTCGATAATAGATATTCAGTGAACACTGATTCGGTGCAGACAATACAATTTCAGTAGCGAACACTGATTAGCTACAGGCAACACAATTTCGGTGGTAAATTGCTAATTCACTGCAGACCACACAATATTGGCATTGAACACTAATTTACTGCTGACACATAAATCATTGATAAAAATTGAGTCTCTGTCGACTTAAAAATCATCAACGCAACCCCTATCAAAATTTCAGCAACAAACATATTGATTCACAGCATACTACACAATTTTAGCAACTAGTACTGATTTGTTGTAGATGACATAATTTCAACAGCGATTGCTTTTTCATCGCGAGCAACATAATTTCAATAGCGAATGCTGATTTGCTGTAGACTACCCAATTTCGACAGCGAATGCTGATTCGCTATAGACAACACAATTTTGGCTGTGAATACTAATTCGCTGTAAACCTTATTATTCCAGTAATGAACACTGATTCTTTGCAGGCTACACTATTTTAGCAGCAAACACTAATTCGCTGCAAGAACACAATGTCGGTAGCGAATTGCTAATTCGTTGCAGACTATATAATTTTGGTAGTGAACATTAATTTGCTGCTAACATAGAAATTATTGATGAAAACTGAGTCACTGCCAACTTAAAAATCATCAACGCAACCCCTGTCACAACTGATTAAAAAATCAGCAATGGTGATGAAATCGTTTCTAGTTTCACTTCGTTCCCTCAGCTAAGTGTAAGGGCCTCTACCAATGTTTCTCAACCTAGTTGGATATAGAATCTCATTGGAATTACACTTCATTCATCATTCATCATCAAGCAATACAAGCACCGACATATGTTTATTAGCAAGGTTTTCTTAAATCATTCCATCCAATATCGGTACTTATTATTGTTATAATTACACACTTTTACATTCTTGATTGTAACATGGAAATTCATCCATACAACACATAATCACAATAACATGCTATAAGCAACCATCATTCACTAAGTTCTCGAGCTGTGTAATGTCATCATTCACACCATAAAATCAAGACAATATATGATATGATTTTTGTTTCAACTTAAGCATGCTTCTAGAGTTCAAGGATAACACAATTCTGCATAAAACCTTACTCTAAGCCCATTATCACATAATTCATCAAACACAATTAGAAATCAAGTCAATAGCACTAGCACGTTTCTGTTTTGATTTCAGCATGGCCTAAGGTTTTAACAAGGTTATAATTCATGCTTTTCTTCTTATAATGTTTGTATTCTGTCCAACCTCCATTATAGTCGGTCTTTCACCTCAATTTGTGTATTTAAATTATCCATTTCCTTTGTTAAGTGTTCTGGAATTTGGCCTTCCATTCATCCTTATTTTACATGCATTATTCAGCCATATTTTCCTTAACAACTAGTGTAAGGATTCTAGGTCACTAATTGGGGTTTTTCTTCATCATTTTAATCTTAAAGTCTCAAGAATAGATGAAGAAAGAGGTATGATTCATATCTTATTGTTTTTGGTAGTTCTAGAAAGGGATTCAACAGGTTTTTCTTCCCTTCTACTCGCAGTCTTCTTCTTCTTCTTTTAATTCTTCCCCTCTACACACATTTTTCCTCTTCTTCTTTCTTCTTTCCCTCTACACATATTTTCCCTCTTCTTCTTTCTCTATTCAGTTATCTATTACACTTCTTCTCCCTCCATGGTTTTTACCATTAATGTTTTTCTCTAACTCTTATTTCCTCTCTAACACTCAAATAACATGCATGCAGTTGGTTGTTAGGTTTTCTTCTTGGGGAAGTGGTGGCTACAGTGGTGTTTACTAGTCAGTTTTTGGGGAAAGGTCTAGACTTCTTCTTCTTCCATTCAACCATCTCTACTTTTCCTTAATCGTCCATTCTTCTTTAACAATCCAAAGAGATGCATGCAACTATGTTTACTGGTTTTGTTTTAGGAAGAGAGGCTGCTACAGTCGAGGTTGATAGATGACTATTTTTAGGGAGAGCAAAAGCTATTCTCTCTTTTTTGCTATATTTATACCCCTCTTAAATAGAAAAAACTATGTCGCTGTCGATCTAGAAATCAACAACCAAAACCGTGCTACTACTGATTTAGAAATTAACAACAATGATGGAGTTATTTTTTTCTTTACATTTGTTTTTAGTATCTACACTTGATATAAGCTATTATGTACTTTTGAGTTAACTTTTGAATTGATAGCTCCTTATTTTGTCAGAATACTCATGCTAACAAGGTAATGTTAGTTTTTGTACATATCGTCTTTGAACCATAGTTGGTTAGGGGAGTTACCAACCTATGGTGACTAATAATCCTACAGTCTAAAGTGTCATGCTCATTGCATTTTGATTTTTTCACGAGTCTTACCTTATGATATTTCTTGTTATAGCATTTTGCATAACTGCCTTGTAAAAGCCTGAAGTCAAAACTTTATATGTTTTTCTTTTTTGTATTACCTTATGTGTGTATATTGAATGTTATCTATTCACTGAGTTGTTAAACCTATCCTCTTGGTATTTATCATTTCAAATATTATAGCTTTGTTAACAAGTTGTTTTTGTTAGACTTTTAGAACTTGATCTTTTTGTTGTATTTTGATACTTTTTCATTATGTCTAGTTTGTGCTCCATATACATTTAATGAAACTATGTTAAAGATTTGCTTTAAGACAATCATTATAAATTATAAAATTAATTATGGTATCAGAAGTTACGTAGATATTTAGTTTGTTTAAATGGAAAAATTTATATATTTGTTTAGGTTCGTATAGGTAATGAAACCTAGAAGGGGACAAGTTTAATTTGCTAAGGGGCATATATGGTTTTAAAGTTGCTAGGAGATGGTATTATGTTATTTAATTTTCAAAGTACATTGAAGAGACAGATTTGCCTTATAATTAAAAAAAGAAAGGGTCCAATGACCTTTTGATCTTTTAAATATGGTTTTATTTGTTAATTTCATAGTTATCAGGGGTAGTTTGGTCTCTTAAAGTTAATTAATTAATATAAAAATTAAAAAAGTTGCTAAAACGTGCTATACCCAAACCAGTGTGTGGAAGACACCAACACCCTTTAGATAGTGCATGTGGCGCTTTCTAGTGGCGAAACACACCATGATGCTAGAAGCACCGCTATATCATTTGTCTCTTGGTGGAGGTATGATGATTTGTTATTGGTGAACTTTTTTTCTTCTCTCTCTCTCCTCCCCTAAAAAAATACAACTTAGTCCTTTTTATTTTTTTTTATTTCAATTTCAATCTTTATTCATTTGATTTTTAATTTTTTGTTTTTGACCCTTTTATACAAATCTTATTTTCTTTAATTTAATCATCCAATTCCAATTTGTCTTGTTTTATTGTTTTCCAATATAGTCCTTATTTTTTATTTATATTTTTTATAAGCTTTTTTATAAAAGTTTTAGTGGTTTTTAATTTCGTCCCTCAATTTAAGTTTATGATTTTTATTTTTTTTTCAATTTAAGCCTCATTTTTTTTTTGTTTTTTTAAAGTTATTTTCTTGTTCAATTTAACCATCTAATAAAAAAAATTAGGTTGCCATCTACTTTACTTTTTTAAGTTTTGATTTTCATCCTCATTCTTTTAATTTTTTTGAATCTTAGATCCTTTTGTTAAATGATTTTTTTCTTTTGATTTTATCCTTGAACGATTGATTTGTTTGAGATTGGGCTTCATGTTTTCTTCATATATGAAGATTATAGTTTAATGACCTAAATCACAAGTTTGAAAAATTAACGCAAGTCGACACCCTTTTTTTAGCTTATATTATTTTTTGATTTTATTGTTCTATACTAGTTTTTTTTAATAGATTGACTTTATAATTATCTTAATTTTTTTTTATATTAGGTTATCTCAATTTTATTATTTAGGCCACGAGACCTGCAGATTAACTTGAGTTTACTCGCTTCTTATTATCTAGATTATATATTTATCACTCCGCCTTATGTTAATTCGAACTAATTTTTTTCCCTTTCTTTTAAATAATTCTAAGCTTCCAAAGGTTTTTATTTCAAGTTATTGTGATAATTATTTTTTCATTTATTTACACAAATAGTATATAATTTATTTAATTGATACTTGCATAATCTTTTTACATTTATAATTTTTTATGTTAAAAATATATTAAAAAAACATGTATATTTATTTTTTTTCCTATAAAAAAATTACAACCCGCAATAGGACAAATAAAATAACTAGTATATACTTATAGCCTCCCCATCACACAAACACATATATTAAAAAAAAAAACTTGCTTAGTTTTCGGAATGTTGTGCGTGTTCCGTCAGAATTGACGGAATCGACGAGCACTTTACGTCGATTGAAACCATTATACACGTGGAACGTTCGCATTGGTTATAATATCGAAAATGAATCTAACAACTGGTGGTTTAGAGAGTGCCAAGGAAGATAACAGCAATAGAGTCCAAAATCTATAGCCTCCAATGAGATGAGAGATTTAGATACCAAAGAGATAAGAACTTCTGCCTCTCGCTCCCGATGAAATCTTGAATATGGATAAGGAAACAAAACGTATCACTCCCTCCTACAAATACCCCCACCAAGCCTGCGCATTCCCTCCACCAGTCTAAACCACCACTGCAATAAGCTAAGCCGCATCATCAACTAAACAATGGCAGCAGCAACAATGGCCCTCTCCTCCCCTTCACTCGCTGGAAAGGCAGTGAAGCTCACCCCTTCTTCCCCTGAGCTTATGGGCAATGGCCGTGTCTCCATGAGGAAAACCACCAAGCCTGTTTCCTCTGGAAGCCCATGGTACGGTCCAGACCGTGTTAAATACCTGGGCCCTTTCTCCGGTGAGCCCCCATCCTACTTGACTGGTGAGTTCCCTGGTGATTATGGCTGGGACACTGCTGGGCTCTCTGCTGACCCAGAGACCTTTGCCAAGAACCGTGAACTTGAAGTCATCCACTCCAGGTGGGCCATGCTTGGAGCCCTTGGATGTGTCTTCCCCGAGCTCTTGTCCCGCAACGGTGTCAAATTCGGTGAGGCTGTGTGGTTCAAGGCTGGCGCCCAGATCTTCAGCGAAGGTGGACTTGACTACTTGGGCAACCCAAGCTTGATCCACGCACAAAGCATCTTGGCCATTTGGGCTACACAAGTGGTCTTGATGGGTGCTGTTGAGGGTTATAGAATTGCTGGTGGGCCACTCGGAGAGATCACTGACCCGATCTACCCAGGTGGAAGCTTTGACCCGTTGGGTCTGGCTGACGACCCAGAGGCATTCGCTGAGTTGAAGGTAAAGGAACTCAAGAATGGTAGACTGGCTATGTTCTCTATGTTCGGATTCTTTGTCCAAGCCATTGTTACCGGAAAGGGACCTTTGGAGAACTTGGCTGACCACCTTGCTGATCCCGTCAACAACAACGCCTGGGCATATGCCACCAACTTCGTCCCCGGAAAGTGAGCTAATAAAGAAGAGTTTTTCTGTGTTAGGATTGTTGGCTTGTAATGTAAAGTTGTGATGTAATGAGACCATGATGTTAATCATATGTGCTTAAAGTGCATAATCTGTATGGCAGTCTGAAAGAAGACAATCGATCTCCTCCCATTTCTGTGCTTCTTTGTTGGCGACCACCTTTCCGAAGAGCTTGTTATGTTTTAGTGGGGGCATCAAGAAAATGAAACCACGTTTTTAGGATCAAGCTGGAACCATCCTTTTACAGAATTAAAGGCCGAGGGATTAACTATACAAGAAGATTCGGATTGAAGACTGTAACAAAAGGAAAAGTTGTTGCAAATTGAATAACCGATACACGCACCGTTTTAGCTACATCTAATATGCACCGTTTTTATTTTTAATGCATACCGTTTATAATCAAGAAAGGAAAATAACTTATTCTCACCTTCCATTAAACCTATATAAAGACATAGTTGTAATATATGAAAACATGAAAATATAAAAAGAAATATTATCCTGTCCTTTTCCTCTACAATTCTAAATTCTCTCCCTATCTTCCTCATTTTGTTAGGTTCTTCACAATTCATTTATTCCCTTATCAAGTGGTATTAGAGTTTTGTATCTTAGACCTTAAACAATGGCTCTTGACATTAGATCTCAAGTTATGAAAAAGTTGGAAGGGTTAAGGAACAAGGCTAATGAAATGATTAAATTACAAAACTATTAGAACAACAGTAGTTGTCTAGTGACACCCACCTTTCAAGATTAGAAGAGGTCATTTCAGGTATTTCTTGTTAGCAAAATATATTATTATAGAAACTACAGCTACCTATAGGGAAGATTGACATGATTAAAAAATTAATGTCTTCTTCCAAGTGCAGGAGTGTCGAAGTAATAAATAACCCGGCAAGACCGGGGTCGAACCACAGGAAGGTTAATTGTACAAATTATAAATAACAATAATACAACAACAATAACAATAACAATAAAAACAACAATAATAATAATCATAACAATAATAATAATAATAATAAAGAAAAAGAAGGAGAAGATGAAGATGATGATGAGAACTTTGAGATGTAATATTAATATAAGGATTAAACAATGATAATAACAAATGTGAAGGTTAGAGGTTCCACTAATAGTATGTCAAACAAGTATAATATAAACTCTTATTATTCAATTGGA
>NW_011503768.1:6834-8672 GCF_000495115.2 Populus euphratica | reverse complement strand
GTAAAAATTAAACTCTCTAATTGCTACCAACAAATATATTTCAAGTACTACACAAATCAATCAAGTTCAAGCAATATTGAACTTGACTACAAAAATAAGCCTTTTTTACCTATAATGTTATTATCTTATTATATATCAAACTAATATCTATAATACCTCTTCAGATAATGAAATATCCATTTCATAGCCTGGTAATAAATTTTACCAAGATATCTTATAAATATGTTAATCATATTAATAACATATATCCAAATGAATATAGACCTTAATATACATAATGTATTCAATTGCAGTAGCATATAAAACACCTAACATTTGCTATTTCTTTTCCTCAGTTTCTAGTGATAAAGTTGAAAATAACCTAAAATAGGTTGTAATCTTGCATGCTAAAATAATTAAGCATGTTATCAAGATACTTGCTTTATGATAAGTATCACTTACCAATACTCTTATTTCTATATAACTCCATATGTAAAATCTTTTTTGTTGTACTCAAATTCTTTTTCGCAAACTTATCATTCAAATTATTGATCCTAGACATATTCTTAAGGGCAATTAATATGTCACCAACATAAAACAACAAGTACATAAATAAATCATCTAAGAGCTTTTTGAAATACACACATCTATTATGGTCACTTTTAAGCATAAAAATATCAAAATTCTTATATCATTATCTCGATGACTACTTCAAACTATACAATAACTTCTTCAATAAACACACATGGTTTTACTTATCTTGAATAATAAAATCCTCTAGCTTATATATATAAATCTTATCCTCCAGCTCACTATATAGAAAACTTGTTTTTATATACAACTGATTTTTAAGTCAAACAAAATAATCATAACAAATAATTCACTGTTTAAATTTTACCCTGCATTATTTATCATAAACAATGCTCATATAAATTCAATTTACTTGTTTTATGACCATATATCAAATTCTTTTTTCTTAACTCTATGATTTCTTTCTTAGTCATATATCTTTGTCATATATGTGATAACTGTGTCAAAGCCTTATCTAAATCAACCATAAATAATACACCAACTGAATCAATAATTATTGAATATGAAATATGATACACCTTTAACCATCTTTCCTTTCATCACAAAATAAGCACTCTTACAAACCTTTAAAAATTCACCTTTAGTAGAATAGCCATAACCTTATAGATCAAGAAGACTAAAAAAAAAAATCTTCTTTATCTTTGGAACATGCTAAACCTTTAACATTCTAATAGTAGTATTATACATCTTAATTTGAATTGTATCCACATCAATAATATAAAGTCATTTATTGTCTCTTAATAAAACAATACCAATAAAAAATTTTAAAATATCAAACCAACTTCTATTAAGATAAATATAAAATATGCAAACCAAATTCAGAAACCCCCCATCATCTAAACTACCAACAGATATAGCAATAGCACGTTCAATGTTATAAGAAATTTTCTCTTTATTAGCAATATTTATAGCATATAAAGTTTCTTTCTTTTTTATCTTATCTTTTTGCTTAGAATAATCTTTTCTAAAATACCATATTTCATGGCATTAAAATATGACAACTTTAGATTTTTATAAAGACTATATATATATATATTTCTTTTTTTACGTTGGCCATAATTTAAAACAAACTCAACAAGTACATATAAACTATTCCATTCATGGCATTTGTTTTTAAATATGGAAATTCCTTTTTTTAGAGAATTTTTAATAAGAAATGTTTTGAAAACGGAATAATAAGTTTGAGATACCATAACTTTTTAAAAATAGATTAAATGAAATCACATATACAAGGAATTATATTTATAACATGTGATGAGGCCATTTTT
>NW_011503768.1:1543-3448 GCF_000495115.2 Populus euphratica | reverse complement strand
ATTAAATGCTGGAAAAATTGAAGAAATGGTGCGAGGCTGGCTAGCTGGGCAATGATCGATCCATTACTTTTAATTTACAAATAACACTCCGATGGAAGGAGATTGGTGTTTGGTTACCTGTGCACAGTACAATGATTCATGAGATGATCGCTCAACCATCACTACCTGTTAGCTAATATCATACCAAGAGATTTGTTGCTAGATCAGCAGCTGCTCAAACAAACCACATGGACTCAACAGACTCACTTATAAAAAAGCCTCAGAGTAGAACAAAAACATGAAATTAAAAGTGACCTAGTTTTTTATTTTTCTAGGAATTGACCATCACCAATTAAGTTTTTGAAAATGAAAAAAAGTAGACAAAACGGGGTTGTCCCTTTAAAAAAATAGGAAGAAATAATAATAATAATTATTATAAAGATTCTAACAATAATAAACTTTATAAATGAAAATTGAGACAATAATAGATTTGCTCTGTTAAAGCTGCTACATCTCGCACAGTAATTTGGTGTCAAAGAAATCAAGATTGTTAGGAGCACGATTTGACACTGCTTGATTTTTTGCTAGATTAGTTGCTACCATTGTCAGAGGGGTTGTTGTCGTTGGAAAAGAGAGTGAGAGGCAGTAACATGGAAGGTTGAGGGGAGAGGTTAGATGGGAGAGAGGGTTGGAAAGGCTAGAGATGAGGGTGTGCGAGAAAAACCTTAAAATTTTCTATTTATACATGTACTTGGTATAAATACAACTTTCCTAAATTTTAAAATTATTTATATAGTTCGGTCTAGTTCAGACAAATAATGATAGTATTTATACCCTACCCAAATCTTATTTTTTTTATTTTAGATATTATCTAAACTCAAACTAATAAAAAAATTTACTATTTATTTAGATCAATTTAGATTAGTATCTACCAAGTTCAGATAAAATTATTATTCCTAATTATAAATATACTAAATTTATTAATCTGAAAAGTTATCAGCTTACTTAATAAGCATTTTTTGAAGACTCTGTAAACTTAATTGAATTATAAAGCAATTATTTTTATTAATTTTGTTGAATGATTTATTTTTTCATAATATCCTCCTTTAAATATAAAATTTGAATGTAACTTCTTGTAACTGCTATTTCAATCTATGTCATGCCATTCCTTGTTTTAAAGATTTTGGAGCACATAGACTCCTTTTTACCTTCTAATTACTTGTGTTTATTCATCTCTTGTTTTAAGAATCTTGCAACATATAGATTTTTTTTACACAAGTCTGAACTTCTTCCAATATGCAATCAAGTTTAGCATGTTTTTCTTATCCCAAACTTCAACTCTTCATGATCAATTTTGTTTATATTATTTATTCTCTCCTCAAACATCCCATTAACAATTGATTTATTTTCTAAATTAGGAGCCAATAGGCAACTAAACAAAAGTTAATGCTTTCCTTTATATTTATATCAATTAGATTTTTCTGATGGTTTGAATTTTCTAATTTCAAATCTTCTCTTCATTTAAAACATTTTAAATTTTTGTTTTCTTATATAGATATTCTAGTTTTGGATAACACTCGGGCCATGTTTATTTCCCGGAAAGTAGTTTCCAGAAAATTACTTTCCAAACTTTTTCATGTTTGTTTGCCATTAGAAAAGTTGGTTAACATAAAACACTTTTTGGTCAACGAAAAACACTTTTCAGTCAAAGAAAAATTTCGCTTGGTTTTCAGGAAAGCATTTCTCTTTTTAGCTGTACTTGTTTTCCGGAAAATGGTTTCCAGAAAAATACTTTCCAAAATTTCTTATGTTTGTTTTTCAGAAAGTGGTTTCTGGAAAATCACTTTCCAAACTTTCTTGTGTTTGTTTACTATTAGGAAAGTTGGTCAACGGAAAACACTTTCCAGTCAAAGAAAAATTTAGCTT
>NW_011503768.1:0-933 GCF_000495115.2 Populus euphratica | reverse complement strand
ATTATTATTCAACTTTTTAATTTGTAAGATTTGTTCCTCATTATTTTAATAAACTTGAGAAAAATAAAACATTAATAAATTATTTTCCAATTTATTTTTCACAATATAACCAAACACTGGAAAGTGTTTTCCAGTTCATTTTCCATAACACTACCAAACATTGAAAAATAATTCACTTTTCAGGAATTTATTTTTTCTAGAATTCACTTTCTAAAAAAAAAAAACTTTTCTGCAAATAAACGAAACCTCAATTTCTTCGATCGATGACTTGAATCCAATGTTTTTTTTTTTGTTTTCTGAACTCCGGATCTCTATTTTCTAGATTTGCAACCAATATAACTTGCTTCTGATTCTGTTTTTATCTTTTTATTTTTTTATTCTCTTAGTACCTACAAATAAGTAATTTTTGAATAATGGTCTGGACTGTTATCTCCTCAAAATTTTCTTTTTTATGATTGCCTATTCATTGAGAAACACTTTCTTCATCTTTCCGAGCTCTATTCCTTGAAGAATTGATTTTTTATTTTTTTTTCAAGAGAGTTCTCTATCAATTTTTTCTTATGCTTTATTGTTTTTTTTCTTGGCTTCGATGATAAATGTATTTTAAATTACTTCTTATAAAATGAAGCTAATTTTTTTCTTATGAGTTCTAACCATATAGAAAAAAAAACATTTTAAAAAAACTCACTTATAAAAAAATAAAATTTTCTAGGATTTCTGCAAAGATTTTAATGTTCAACTAAAACAAAGAAAAAACAGAGAAGGTAGTGAAAGGAAACCCTAACATTTTTTTATTTTTTTTTCACTATATCGGAGTTCTTATAACAAGAAGGGAATTGAAAGCTACTATGGTTACTTCTTTCAGTGGTGTCTTATTATGAAAACGCGTTTTTCATTTCATTAGAAGTACTTCGAGGTGAAAGCTGAAACTGC
>NW_011503765.1:0-8677 GCF_000495115.2 Populus euphratica | reverse complement strand
CATAAGATAATTGCAAGAAAATCAAGACTTATAAATCAAAAATACCTCTTTATCTTAGGCAAAAAAAGTTGACCGCAAGAGCTATGTGGTAATCATGTTGTATTAAAAATATAAAAATCCAAAAACACCCCTTAAACAAAACAATCATTTTATTATGGATTGAATTGTTCACAATCTATAGTAAAATATTGATGCATGTGCTAACTATTTTTTTTCTTTTGAATTATAGAAGAACTAGAACACTCTTGACCCCACAAGAAAATTAAGTTTAAAAAACCAAAAACACCCCTTTAGCATAGAAAAAAAAAACATTGACCTTACGGGCTAAGTGGTAATTACATTATACATAAATGTGCAAATCCAAAAACGCTCCTTAGACATTAGTTGTGTTACTTTTTTTTAGAGCATGAGCATAATTACATTGTGTAATAAATATATAAAAATATAATTTTACCCCTAAACATATGTTAAGTTCTTTGGTTTTTAAAGGGCAAAACTAGGGGTGATCATTTTGGTTTGATTCGATTTTTTATCTAAACAAGTAATCAAAATTAAAAAAATTCAAATCAGAATTGAACTAGAACTAGTTCAAATCAACTGATTTTGATTCAGTTAATTTAACATAAAAACTAGAAAACCTGAATTTTTTATTTGGGCTTTTTGATGGGTTTATAGTTGATGTTAATATTATCTTATTTTGTTACAAGATTTTATAATATATTTAATTTTTTAATCATTGAATATTCATTTATATTAAATTATTAGTGTCAATATTGTGTTTAAAATTAATTAAAATTCTTTCTAATATTTATGTTTTTGACCCTCCTGCATTAGAGTTTAAATAACAAACACACCAAGTTAAAATCTAAATTATAGAGCATTGCCTTCAAAAAGGCTTAAAAAAACAACAAATAACATTGTCGTAAAAAATAAAACACTTCATGCAAAAAATATAGATATTCATTGTGCACATCATCCCAATCAAAAAGCACATCAAGATGACAAGAACATTGCATTTTGATTCCTTAATATCATTGGCATCAAAATCCAGAATTTAAAATCTAAAATTATAACATGATAAAATAAATTAGAATATGTAAAAATAAAAAGTAGTATTTTACTATCAAACTAATTTCTAAACTAATTATCATATGTTACTTGTTATAACTTTCTATCAAATTCTAGAAAATAAAAAATTAGACATATTAGATGAATGCAAACACTTTAATTAATAAATCACAAAATAAAAGATGTAAGTTTATTAAAAAAAAAAACTTACCTCACTAAAGGTTTTCATAGATTTCAAGATCATTTATCAAGCTTCTAATATCAGTCGCAATTGATCTATGATGTAACTAATTTTGACAACAAATGAGTGCTTGAACAGTTATTAGAGATAGCAAACTTAGAAATTGATCAAGTATATGATCATTTGTGCTAAATGTTGATTCAGAAGCCTCTATGGATATAAGAATAGTCATAACATGTTGTGCAACCTTTGACAATGTCTTATATTTCAAAGCATTACTTTACCACCAACCCAAAACATCCAACTTCTCATCATTAGAATAATCACAACTATCAATCAAATACCTCTCAACCTCATTTCTATTTTTCACAATATTCACCTCCTGTCTTTTGAATCAAGTCAAAGTATTAACATCTACCTATAGATCATCACTAATAGCATCAACATCTTGTTTACGTCCATTATTATCCACCATTTTATCAATTTTTAAATAAAACTCATACAAGCTTACCAAAGTATCTTTAACCTTATTTGTTAGTAATTGTGCTTTATCATAATCATACAAATCACTAAAAATATTTTCATATATTTCAACTTCAAATGTGGATCTAAAACATTAGCCATATATAACAAAAAAAAAGTGATTCACTTCACAACCCTAATACTTCTCAAACTTTAACATCATAGTCATCGTCATTCTACTTAAAAGATTATCTTTATTTTTATATAATTGTAACAAGTTTGTATACATGTAAATTAATTCATCGAAGAAAGAATTTGACATGACATGTAATGAGCCAGAAAACCTTAATATAACTATGTAAAAGATCTTTAAGAACTTCACCAAAGTTCTAGCATTTTTCCAATCCTCCAAACTAGATGACTCTATGTTTTTTTATTTCTTTTTAAATCAACCTCCAAAAAATAACTCATATACCTAGGTTTTTTTTCACCTAACCTCACAAACACCCTTTCTAACTTTTCAGTAGCTTATAGCATAAGATAAGTTGAATTCCATTAGGTTGCAACATCTAAACACAATGATTTCTTATACTATACATGTAACTTTTCTAAACACTTCTTAAATGCAAATAGCTTCGACAGTGAAGATCTCATAAATCTAATTGCATTTTAAATCTTAACAACTGAAACATTAATCTCTTTCAAGTCATTACACATAATGAGATTTATAATGTGTACACAACATCTAACATGCAAATGCTCATTTGACAATATATTAGTTAGCCAATCTTTCATCACATTTTTTAAAAATAAAATAATTACATTATTAGAGCTTGCATTATCTACTATAATAGTCAAAACTTTATCAATCCCTCACTCTAACATACAATTCTTAATAACTTGACTAATGTTTTTACCTATATGATTGGAAACTTGACAAAAATTAGAAATTTTTTTATGCAAATTTCACTCGTTATCAATCCAATGAGCTGTTAAACACATATAATTAATATTTTGGATTGATATCCATGTATCTATTGTTAAACACAATTATTGACCCCTAAGAGCTATCCTTAATCTATCCTTCTCTTCAAAATAAAGTTTCAAACAATTTCACATAATAGTGAAATGAGAAGGAATGTAAAATCTAGGTTGCATAGTCTTAGCAAACAATTTAAATCTCTAACCCTCCATAAAATTAAAAGGCAACTCATCAATTATAACCATATTTACTAGTGTTTCTACATTCATCATAATTATAACGTATTACCTTAAAAGTTACTCTATTTTGATATTTCAATTCACCCTTCTCTATTTTAGATTCTAATACCAAAACTTTTTGTTTCCTATCAACCATAAAAGAAAATTTTTTGCACACTTCTAAATGAGTTCACATATTACTTGTGTCATTAACAATAGTATGACATGCATAATATTTTTCATAATAATTACATTCAGCTCTAGAGACTTTAGGATCAACATCAAGTTTTGTAAAGTGATCATAAATTTATGACTTTTTTTATCATTAACATTCCTTTTTCCTAGATGCAAGGACTTGAGGTTCTTTACTTTTTGTATTTGTTGTGGATCCTGTGGTATTTGATTCTGGATTAGTTTTTAAAGCTAGAGAATTGGTTGATGCTGGTATGATGCCTGTGGATGAAGCACTTTGAATTTGAAGATTTTCCATCTATTATTACATAATAAAACATGTTAATGACCATAATTTATATAAGACTTAAATGTATTAATTTGTTTTTAAAAAATTAATAGTAATAAATCTGTTTATACTTTATAGTATAGTGATAATGATTACTGATGATAATTCATGCTTATATATTTCTACAAGCAAAATAATGGTATATCCTTTCCAAAATGCATAACAATATTAATATAACAATACTAATTATTCACGTTCTACTTGATATAATAGCATAATAATATATTAACCTTTAATTGCACTCAAGCAAAACAGTGGTATATCCTTTCCAAAATGCATAACAATATTAATATAACAATACTAATTATTCAAGTTCTACAAGATATAATAGCATAACAATTGCTTGACCGCTTTTTATGATCGGCTTGTTTTAACTCGCAAGTGCACGAGTGTGCGATGTAGCAATTAACTCGGTAAGATCGAGGTCATATCCACAGAGAGCTAGATCTGGAAATTAAGCTAGGTAACAAAAAAAAACTCAAGAGAAAGTAAATTAACAATTACTTGGTTGAAAATAATTGATGGATTTGTTTTCAAAGATGAAAAAGTGTAAATAGTTTTTAAATGACAAGAAAAAGTAAGTCTTGGTCCAAATCAATTTTAATGGTGATGTATTGGTGATTTCTTCAACATATATAAGATAACTCAACCTAATATCAACGATGGTGATATTGGATCGGAAGATATTACAATGAAGATTAGAAAGATGAAGATTGATTATTGCTTAAGAATGAACAAGTACTTTCATATTAAGTAAGACATTGAATCAAGCAATCTCTATACCAAAACTAAAGTTTGTGCATAAAAATTCAAGATTATAACATTACCTAAATGATTTCTAAAATTTCTTTACAATAATAAATCATTCATGAAGAAAATAAGAAGATAAACATTAAGATTCATTCATATCCTAAAGAACTCACCTCAATCACCATTATCCTTGATTTGGATCCAAGAAAGAGTTTAGCCAACCATGATTATATATAAGAACACTTCAATAAACATGAAAGAACTTGAATCCAACTGAAATAATAAGTTTTACAAACTAAAGAACCAAAATCTATAAAGAAAAACACAATACAATTTCAGAAAAAATTCGGACACAAATCTGACTCTAACTTTGGACAGCAATTCGACCCTCTTAGAAGCTTGTTTTCGATAAGTCTATTAGAGACATATTTATAGGCAATTCTGTCACCTTTCCAGATCATTAAATAACAGCTCATTTGGACACCTGAGTCAAAAGTTATGGGCAAAACACCGAAAGGTGTTCTGAAAAATCAAATCAAGACAGCTTTACAACTACTTTGGTGCACGTTTTTCTTCCTCATTTATGAGGTGTCTCCTTCTTCTTTTTTACCCAAAATAATGTTAAAATATCCTCTCCAGCTTTCCATCCATGTGCTTGCCTTCTTGGATCAATGGATTACCCAAAATAAATCAATTGTTATTTGTTGTGTGGACATGTAAGATCATGGATTGTGTTTGGGTTGATTTGAAGGTTGATTTGGGGTTGATTTAGGGCTGATTTGGGGCTGATTTTGGGCTGAATTTGAGCATCAAATAAGTATACAAATGTACTTATTATTTGGGCTAAGATTGACATTGAAACCTTGAGTGTTTAATGGTTGAAGTTTGCACACAACATAAGGCAAGTTTGGACTTGAAATAAATCATATGATATTCTTTTCTAGAATTGGAATAGAATTGATTTTTGGGACAAATTTGGAGCACTTATTTGAACCAAGATTTGCTTCAATCTTCAACTAAATGTCTCTTCAATTCTTTGTTCTGAATTCCGACGTTGAATTTTCTGAATTAATTCATTTAAGCTCCAAAAACCTATCGAAACATTAAAATAAACTTCATTACTAAAAAACACATCAATTATTATAAAAACAACCAAATAAAAACAATAAATACATATGTAAAATAAGAGACTTAATGGCACTTTTGATGCACAATCAACAATATATTAACCTCTAATTGCACTCAATTCTGAGAAATTTGCTAAAACAAAATGTTATTGCTAGATAATTTATACAAGCAAACATGTGAAACACAATTCAAGAAATTAGTTGCCATAATGAACTATGGAGCAAATTTAGTTTAATAAAGATAGAAAACAATATTTATCATTTCTAGAAAACAAAAAGAAATGAACAATGAACAATTAAACTATAGCTCATGGATTAAGGAATCACAAGGAATATAAACCATGGCTTTTAACCGTATGTACATGCTTTCTTGGAATATATTCATGAAAATTAATTGAAAGTCTTTGCATAAATATGGGCGAATAGGATGAATGTCTGAGACATTGAATAATTTTGGTAACTGCATCAAAAAATCATCCCTATACTAAATTTAAGCATATTCCTAGAATCCCAAATTAACCAAAATACCACTCTAAGCTCAAAATTTGATTTTTTTTTTGTAAGAATATACCATTTTAACAAATACACAGATCATAAAGCATATGTTTTTAAAGAAAAATAGAGATTGATAAAAAAGAATTCATACCTAGTGTGACAAGATTCAAGGTTTGATCGGGTGTGAGAAAGGGAGATGACTAGTTTGTTAGATCTGGAGGTTAGGTGTGGTGTGTGTCATGCTCGTATGGGAGACTAGGAGAGGGATATATTATTAGATTTGTAGAGTCAGGAGAATAGAGATGAGGATTGATTATTTTTTATTTGGTTTGTAAGGGTTGATAGGGGGAGATTGGACGGTTGAGATTGTGAGAGATTTTGAGATTGTGAGTTTAAGACTTGAGAAAGATTTGTGAATTTGTGAGGGTTGAGAGGGGGTGACTGGATGCAGAGGACAAGTATTGCTTGCTAGGGTTAAGAATTTTTGTATTTATAGTACCCTTTAATTGAACCGGTTCAATTTGATTCGGTTTGGTTCGGTTAGGGTTTGATCGGTTTCAGGTTTCTTAAATCAAAACCGAACTAAAACTTTTTTAAAAAATTAATTAGTTTAATAAGTTTGTTTTTATAATTCAACTTTTTTTTCTCGATTTAATCAGTTTTTTAATTATTTTACTTACCCCTAGGCAAAACAGTCATTTTACTATGGATTTCACTATTCACAATCCACATGTAAAACACTTATGCCTTTTAGCTTTACTTAGTTAGGTGGTCGATGCTATACTGTAGGCCAATCTATTATTTTATCATATAAAAAATATCAAAACAATGTAAACATTTCTTAAAAAAGAATAAAATATAATACTCATGTAATTGGTCAAATGATTTTAATAAACCTGGTTAAATTAATAATATCATTACAAAATAAGATATTGACTACAAATAAAGTAGGAAAAAAAACAATTCAATATGAAAGATGAACGCATGCTAATATTATAAAAATATATCTTCACAATATTCCTAAAATGTCTCAATGATCTCATATGTTAACAAAGTAAAAATTCAATAAGAATATGATAATCACATGGAAAGAAAAAAAATTATAAATCTAAAAATAAATAAATAAAAAATCAAATCATATTAACGTTTTAAACCATGACTCGGGTTAAAAGATCAAAAACAATGTACATAAAAAAATAAAATCTTGAAGGGTTAAAATTATACAAAATAAAAACAACATAAAAAATCCAAAATAAAAAAATACAATAAAAATAATAAGGGTTAAAATTGAAATAAAAAATAAATCAAAGGGGGCTATAAAAAAATTTAAAATTTGAAGTTAAATTGAAAAGAATAAAAACATTGACAAAATGACAAAAATTAAAAGAATGAACATCAAACTGAAAAAACAGAAAAAACACCATATACTATAAACTTGGATTGAACAGAGAAATTAAAAACAATGAAACTTTTATAAAAGGTTCAAAGAAAAAAAATCTTAAGAATAAACATCAAATCTAAAACAACACAACACAATAAACAAATAATTGAATATGCAGAATTCTTCAACATGTTGTTTTACACTAAAAAAACTCTTAAATGTAAATCAAAAAATTTATATATACATCGAATTAAATAAATTAATAATCATTGTGTAAAGTAATGAAAAACAATTCATCAACAATAAATAAAAACACAATTGAAAAAACTAAACAACAAATGAAGATTAAGATATTTAACATCAGAACACATGTAATTTGCCTCGTTGGGTTTAATAAATTCCTCTATCAAAATAAATTTGTAATAGACAACATATAAAATTTGTAATAGAAACCAACAAACAAATAAAATTTATTGAATAATAAAAAAACAGTGTAAGGATGGATATACAAAAAATCTTATAAAAAATCAAGTTAAAAAAACAAATTTAATCTATATAAAATTAAGAAAAAATCACAGATGAATCGTACCTCTATCTTTAAAAAATAAACATGCCTAATATCATTTAAAAATAATTACAATCTACTTAAAATATCAACCCATAATTTATTTGAAAAAAATACATTCAAATAATGCATTTAAAAAAAAAACAAATTAGACCAAATGTTGCTGGGCTTGGTAAGTCATGCCTAGCGCTTAGTCCAAGAACGTTATGACCCATGCGAGAGCTTTATTTTTTTAAGTTTAATAGGGCATTTAAAAAAATGATGTGTTGTAAAAAAGCCTAAAATCCACTTGAAAAAAATCTTCTCGAGCTCAGGTCTATTTTTTTAAGGTGTTTTAAAGATTAAAAAAATAAAACTAATTGTAACCTGTTTCACAATAGAGAACTTTTGACACAAAAATTAATTGTTTTGGTGGTCATAATCTTCTTCAAGGGCAACTTTCTCTCTCTAAGCAGGAATCTAACATCTTTTACCACTAAAAAAAGACTAAAAAAATAGGAAAACAAAGGAAGATACCAAAATGTATTTTCTTGAAATTCAAGGGATTGATTATCTAATATCTGAAAAGGATGGGGAACTAAAATGAATGTTTTAATAAAATTTAAAAATTGCCCCTTATGTTACTCGAGATTTTCACTTCAATTCCTAATCTTTCAATTTAGTCCTCCCTCCTAAAACGTATACAATTGGGGGCTAATTTGAACTAAAAAAAGGTCAAATCATATGAAATAAAAAATTTAAGAATTAAAGTGGAAATTACAAAAAAAAAAAAACATTGCTTCAATCCACAGTGTATTGTGAGAGGGTGAATAGTAAATAAAAACGATGATCTCTTTTAGTATATTGTACTATATAGGAGGTATACGTGACACGACTAAAAGATTGATGTCTTCTCCCAAGTGCAGGAGTGTCGAAGTAATAAATAACC
>NW_011503764.1:0-8682 GCF_000495115.2 Populus euphratica | reverse complement strand
CCCCCCCCCCCCCATGGAAGGAAGACTTATATACGAATAATCATTCAAGGATTTAGTTGTGATTTTTTTCTTACAAGAATTCAAATACAATCTTAAAATAAAAAGACCAGGAAACTTTCTAAGAAGATCAATTTATAAATAAAAATAAAATATAAAAACAAACAATAATTTTTTTAGAAAATTCAGAAACAAAATAAAGCTTTAAAAAAAATATGTAACCAGCAAAACAAATGCAATTCACCAATCCATTTTACTATATTATATTTTTCATTGAATTGATTATATATTTTTTTTAGATTAACATGGGTGTTCGGGCCAGTTTGCACACATCACGACCAATCTCACAGGCCCTAAAGTTAATGACTATATAAATATCTAGTGGTCATCGTATAAGCAATCAAGTATTCGAATTTGATATCATAAAAAAAACAAATTCCTTAATCTAAAGTTTTTACCACCTGACCACCACCTAGATGGTTTTGAATTGATTATATTATTTAAACATGTCATAAATGTACTAATTTTTGTGAGACGAACAACATAAATATCTATATTGTGTTTAAATTTAAGTTTTATTTGAGATCATCTATATAAGTTGATTTGTTTTTTAATTTAAAATTCATTAATATACCTGCCTAGAAAGAATTTAATTTGAATATAATTTAATAAAATAACTGCGTTAAAATTTTGTTTTACTCAAAAGTAAAAATCTTGTCTTACTTGAAATTTAAAATATTCCAATTTAATCCATATCTTTTTAATAAAAAAATTCTTTTCATTTGTTTTCTACAAAACATTTATATACTTAACTTGTCCTTGTTTTGAAATGTTTATTTAAATGATGGTTGAAAGTTACTTTTCATAGTTTATTTTAAAATTAATCTTAATTTGGTGGGTTTCAAGCACCGCGATCCAAACAGAAGAATGAACGGAGGAGGATGGCGGCGGCGGAATAAAAAACTCCGATATCGTATCTCATTGGTGGTCTATTTATAATAACCAAAAGCCAAACCAAAAGGCCAAAGAGCATCTGAGCATCTGCATTTTATCCCACTCGCGGACTCCGCTTGCTGCTTCCATCAAACTAAATTCATGGTGGCTTGACGATAGCTTGATTTATGAGATATTACTCTAAGAAGCTACCTTAGAGCAATTAAATCTCTGCCTGACCTATTTTATACTATTAACAGTAAAACACAAACTCGTGACTTTTAAATTACTAAAATATAATTTATATTATTTTCTAATAATATTAACTATAAAATCGAGAAGTTAGGTGAGAGTAACTCATATGTGATTTGCCGTACAATTCTAGTGGTTAGGTTAAATAATTTCCAAGGCAAATAAAATGAAATGGTTATAAAAAAGAAATGCTACCATCTGGAGTCGAAATCATGTCCCATCTGCCCTTTTCCAAGTACCTCGCGGGGATTGAGAAGGCCACTTGACTTTTAGAGGGTGGCTGCTGGTAGTATAAAAGATTCGTTTATCGTGCCGTCAGTGGATTTAAATTTATATACAGGTGTGAATAGCTTGTTTAGCACCCAATAAAAAACAAATTTAATCTTAATAATTAAAGTTGATAAAAAATAGACTGATCATTAATAGAATAAAAATCGTAATCTAGCGTCCATGCTCAAATATACAACAAGAACATTAAACGCCTACGATATCGATTACATCAACATATCATCGATGCTAATGTCTTTCAAAATTATTAATTTTAAATAAAATAACAAGCTTGGCATATATATATATATAAAGTATTTTCAAGTCATTTCATAGTTCATTTAAAATTAACTATTTCTGAAGTAATCGTAAGAATATATTATTCACATCGATATAATATTCAAGAAAATAAACTCTTCTAAATTCTCACTTTTAAGAGTCAAAGTCATGAAAAAAAAAAACCCGTTGGAAGTATAAGCAAAGTAGAAACATGAACTTTTTTAAATTATTTTGATATTTTAATATTTTTAAAAAATATTATTTAATATATTTTAAAAAATAATACAAACTGCTGGAGGTTGTTTTGCTTAACACGATTGAGTGTACAACTTTTCCGATATTAAAATGAAGAAAAAATCAAATAAATCCCACAATGGCCAAGGCCGGGGTAGGTGTACCAAAAACAATAGGCAAGGCAGTGGGTTGTTGGCAATCGGTGGATGATCGCAAGTAAATTGCTTTGCGTTGAGATTTTGTTCAAAATTAGGTTTGAGAATCCTGTCGTTCAACATAAGCCAGCCCATCATCTTGATTAATATATAAGCAGATCCGCATGCTCACCAATGTGGTATAACCTCATTGGTTAATGGTTGTTATAATTTACTATACTTTCTAATTGCATGCCCACCAACTACATCATATATTATATTCCTCTTATTTCTAGGTGCAAACACCTGGAGTTCAACTTAAATTTCAAAATGATAAATGCATCTATATTTCTTTCGATAAGCTTTATGTGCCGGTAGAAATCGTAGTTATGATTATTTTTAAAATATTTTTTATTTTAAAATAATATTTTTTATTTTTTAAAAATTATTTTTAATACTAGTAAATTAAAATTATTTAAAAATAAAAAAATATATTAATTTAAAAAATAAAAAAAATTATTTATTTTAAAAAATACTTTTAAAATGTAAAAATAAAGAAGGATGAACTTCAACACTGCTAGACTGCAGAGGATTATGAAGGCATGTAGTGTGGTCAAAGTACTGTTGGTTTAAAATTTAATTGTTTTATTTAAAATTAATATTTTAAAATTATTTTGATATATTAATGTTAAAAATAAAAAAAAATTATTTTAATATATTTCTAAAAAAACATTTTAAAACTAAACTTTTACCATACAGATAATTCCCAATCAAATGTTAACAGCCACATAATCTTTAATTTGGTGAGCAATTTATATTAGCAAGGAATTACAAAGGGAGCTTGCTAGATTAATCTGCCCACATTGTCAATCATCCTGCTGGTTCAATCACGTCAAAATACCAGTAAAAGTCTCCAACATGAGCTATCCCACCCTCTTGTCGATGTTCATGGCGGTGCCATTTGTGAAAATCAAATTAAAAATGTTGACATTAAGGAATTGAAAAATCTCAATTGATAACAAACACAAGTAATGTTAGCCTGAAAGAATCTTATCTGCAGAAAACAGTAATATTAAAAGCATATAGTGTTTTGCTAATTTTTAGTTTTTTTTGGTGTTTTCTCTAATTTTTAAATATTTGTGTTTTTTATGTTTTAATATACTGATATAAAAAATATTAATAAAAACAGTTATTTTAATATATTTTTAAATAAAAAATATTTATGAACAACTCCAATTAAAGCAGCCAGGTTGCAGTTCAATGAAACGAGTCCAATCAGTGATCAAAATCAGACTTAAGTTGATAAGAACCGCTTTTGTTTCATGATATGATGCTGGAATGAAACAAATTAGGGAATCAAGATTACAATAATTCACCACGTCTGAATTCTACTTCCAAACTCAGTTTCATTTACAATTTAATAGATAGAACTATGCAACCTCTGGTTCATTTCCTTAAAAAAAAAAATATGATTGATAAAGAAAATGAAACTGCAGCCTGTACAATGTCCTTGTGAAATTTTTAAACCAGCTTACTACGTTTACAGTGTGGAGCAGAATTTCGGATCCCTCTAGCAGTCACAGAATATGGTGCTGCTGCTGGTCTAAGGTAAGGTGACTTGTCAATGTATGCATATCGTTCATTTCTGTTCCAGTACAAAATGATCCGATTAGTGCAACAACGTGACCAGCTATCACCTACACAGGATCATGAAACAACAAAGTTAAGAGATCCAAGTGACACGGGAAATGGACTAGAAAAGCAATAGAAAAACAAAAAACGACATGCCAATAACTTCAGCAACCATGCAAAGAACGAATTTTAGTAAGTCGGGAGCCAGTAGAGATTGAGCTTACCCAATGAAAATGATAATTGGAAGGAACCTTCCATGTACCTAGTTGTCACTTGATTCAATAAAACCACCTTGAAGAGTAAAAAGGTCCTGAATCAGTGACAAAAGGATAATAAAGAACAAGCCAAATTTAAGACAAAGTCCTGTCGCATGACAACTGCATAAATGGCATCATTATTCTTTTCCTAAAGGAAACATGCAACATCATACTGATGAGATAAGTGGTAACCATGCTCAAGATATACTGATATCAACACAGTTCCAAAAACTTTTCTTAACTCTGTCAACTGTTGTCTGCATATCCATATCATATCTGAGATTCTGAAAGGGGAAGAGGAGACAGAAAGAAATCCATGATATAATGAACACATATTTGTTACCGCTAAATTGCACATTTTTGCAAGCTTCACAAGCTTTAATGCCATTTCACCAAGTATTCGGGTCCTGAGGGCCAGGTCTTCAAAACCTTGACGGAAGTGGAAAGCAACACTATCAATGATAACAATCTTAACCTGGTAAAAAATTGGATAATCAATCAAGGGGTAACAATTGTAATGCACTAAATGATAAGTTGGCCCTATAGCTTTTAGTTCATGCAAGGAAAAACAGTAAGAGAATTGGAAATTTAGTTGTCAATTATTAAACCAAAGAGAAGTGTCTCTATTAGCAATTATAAGAAGGAGTACACATAGCGATGGAAAACTGTTCAGAAGCATGCTACAGCATCCCATGGAAAAAGAAAACCAGACAAGAACAAATTGAGACACTTCTTGTATCTAACTTCATCACTTACATCTTTGTGATCTGAAATGAACTCTTCCAAGTAATTTATCAGGGCAATTTGTTCTGTATAACTGCAGATGCGGAAAAAGTATATGTTTTGTAGGACATCCTTGCCCTGGATTTCACCTTGGCAGGCTTGCAAATCCTTGTGTAAGAACCTTTTATATTCTGAAATGTCCTCTGCGCATGCTTCAGCAATTTCTTGAGCACGCTCTCCCATAAAACTACCTTCTGTATCTAAGCATGGCATAATTTCAACAAATTAATAGCATAAAGATAACAAAAGGTCTGCTCCGAAAGCAATAAAACATACAACCAACATCATGAACTACCTATATAAATTGCCTTTCCTCCTAGGCCACCACAATAAGATGGCATTTGAACATTGACAGCAAGTTGGATCCTGTGAATTCAAATATAAACCATGCTTCTCCAACAAAGGTGCAGTGAGCATATGCAGATGAAAAAGAATACAGAACAAAAGGATAAAATCGCATACCCCAGCTGTGTTTTACCAATGCCTGGTACTCCACCTATAAAGAATGGGAAACAACAAATAATTAGAAAAAAAAACCCTGATAACAAGAAATCCAGGAACTATTATTGCTCAAAGAATTTATATATTCACAAACTAATAGTTTCATTAACTTAGAAAAGAGGAAATGATGACAGACCGATTTCTGTAACTTGTTTGCAACTTATTCCTCCACCTAGGATGTCATCCAAATCCGCACAAGATGTGGTAAGGCGTGTCATCAAAGACCTCTCTTCATGAAGCAGATCCCAGGCATTTTGTGGATCTGTAGTCACAAAAAGATGCAAGTGGTGAGCTGATTGCATTCAATTAAATCACATAGAAAATACGAAAACAGGCAGAGGGGATCCAATAACCATTATCCCGCACTTACTGAACTGAAGCTGATACATTTTACATATATTGTTCAGGGGTCAAAGTTTATATGTTAAACTATAACATAACATAACATAACACAACACAAAAGACAGAGAAAACTGCGATCATTTCATTCCATTAAGTTCTAAGTAACCAAATATTAAAATAGAAGTTTATAATTAAATTTAAAATGAGCAGATATGTGCCTTTAGCAAAGGTAAGCAACTTTCAACCGCCGCAAACCATTTCTGTAGTGCATGAAAAGTCACGTGGTCACACTTGCTTCCACCCGCCGCAAACCATTTCTGTAGTGCATGAAAAGTCACGTGGTCACACTTGCGAGATGAATTGCAAAGTGTCTAGTCTAGTGTCTAGCGTACAAAAATATCAATCGGCAGAATCGTTTTGTAGCCAAGTATATCACCATCTAATCGTTGTCACAGCATTACAAATCTTTTTTGGCTGTATTAGGACTAACAACAACCCTAGGAGAAGTTGGACACGACACAAGACTAAAATCAAAATAAACTACCAACTGCAATCCAGTCTTTGGGATTGAGGCTTTGTTGTTGTTGTTCTTGTTGTAAAATAGCATCGCTTCCATCCAATCCATCCATCAGACTACCAGGTGATGATGCTACCTTCAAAGTTTCAAGAGCTTCACCATCTGAAATTTCTAAATCTTTTCGAGCACAAACAAAGCAAAATGAAACCATATCACACTAAAGGAATATTAAAACAAAACAAAAAGAAAGCGGAACAGCAACGGAATCCCCGCAAAAAAGTGACATGGATGCAAGAACTAGAACATTTCCAGCAACCCAATGATGAAAAAGATTACATATTCCACTTAAAGAAAACAAAACCACAAAGGAACACGTATACTTCAAGAGGCTATGCTTCTAGTGATATTACAACATAAACATCAAACTGAAACCCCATTCCCATTATGAAATATCTCGAAAAATTCATTATATACAAAACCCAATTACCAGTATTGATTCAAGAAATAGATTACAGTGGTAAAAAGCGCTACACCATTCACGTACGAATAACGACAAACACTTGGTGTGTGCAAGAAAGATAGGAAAAGAAACAGAAAGATCAGAGAAGCATGTGAAGTAGCGAGTGACTAGAAGAAAACTATGGTGCTTGGAAAGTATTTACCAGAAGCAAGCTCTGAATGAAAACTAGAAGCAAGTAAAGCGAGGGAAGTGTAGCCTGCTGGCTGTTCCCGCTCCTTTCTTTCCCTCTCTGCTTCGTTGACGTTCGTATCCTTGAAATTTCGAGAGCGAGTAAAAAATGTTCGTCTTTTTTTTTTAAATTACGGAAATACCCCGCTGATTTAACTAAAAATGAAATTTAATTTTCATTTTTAAATGTTTAACAATATGGTATATTCTTTTAGTAAAGTTTCAAAATAAAATTACGAGTATCAAATAAAATACAATATCAGAATTATATTTTGAAATGCATTAAAAATTATATAAACGAAAAAATAGAGAGCACGAGCTTAAAAATGGGGAGATAGTAAGAAAGAAGATTAAATAGTTTCTGGTACAAAAAACTGATAGACTAGTGAGTTAATATTACACTTTAAACTTAAGGAATTCAAAATTATTTATGTCACTACATTAAATCTCATTTTTCATAATATTATTTTTATTGCTAAGTTTTAAATTTAAAGACTTAATTTCATTTATCGTGTTGTGCACTAGCTTCAGGAGCATTTTACTCCACCATATTAATAGAATTTCAATTAAAATCCTATCTTATGGTAAAATAGTATAATTATTTTGTTTTATTTATTAAGGGTGAAATAATATTTTTATGTTAACCTATATAAGTTTTTTGTATTTAAATTAAAGCAAGTACTTTAAAACAAATCAATTAAGAAGAATTCTAATTTTTTTATGTTTGTATTTATTTTTGTGTTAATTAAATTATTTTATCATTTTAATTTTAATTTTAATAGTATAATAAAATAGAAGCAATAAAAAATTGTTATGGGAAGATCTGACACGTACAAGTTTGAAGTGGATATTAATTAGGAGGGTTGACACCTTCGCATTCCTAATTTCTAGAAGGTAAATAATAAATATTAATTTGTCATGATTGTAAGTGGAAGGGGATAGTAAATAATTACAAGTAGTTGTCTGAAAAAACCGTTCCCATGAAAAGCCACCTGGTTATTCAATAAATAAATTCATTGCATTGCTAATTACCATGAGGTAAATAGTAAATAACTAATGAACATTTAGCTCAACTGGTGATAAGATATTTTTTTTCTATATTTAAAAGGCCTTGAATCCATTTTTTTAAATTAAAAAAGAGGTAAATAGTAAATACTAATTTATCATGTGATCTAGATTTCTCATGCTCTTTGTCAATCCATCCCTCTGTCAACCTTTTTTGCCCTAACAATGATGTCTACTCCTATTTCTAACTCCTTGAGTGACTCTAATCAGAATATCTCTACTGATACAACATTTACCCCAAACCCTAATTTGGTTAACGATGTTGGATTGAAAAAGCAGACAGATTAATTCAGAACTTCAACATCTTTTTTTTTTTCTGTTTATTACACTATTACAAACAGAAACAGTAATGAAATTTCTCTATCAGTAATTACTATAAATCTTACAATTGAATATTTTTATTATAAAAAAATTCAAAAAATACAATGACATATCATATTTACAAATAGAATTGTTGATAGATTTAAATCCGTCATTTAAATTCATATATAATAGTTAATTATAACTTAATGAGTGACCCATCTTTTCCCCTCCCTTATTTGTTCTTCTTTCTTTTTTTTTTTTCAATAAACAACACACCCCTCTCTAATTTTTATTACAAATTAACCTTTTACTACAAATCTAATAGCCCCATCACTTAATTTATTAGCATTTACGTCCTGAATTAAATTTTATTAAGGATTTTTCACTTTAAGTAAGCAAAATTATTATTTTTTATTTAAACTCAATTTTAAAATTTTAATTTTTATTGTATATTTTTGTAGCATATGTATTTTGTTTGGGTGTTTATTTATTTTATAA
>NW_011500285.1:199822-218135 GCF_000495115.2 Populus euphratica | reverse complement strand
CGACTTGTACTAACACATCTTCAATTATTCCTCTTGGCACTTTTATAGATCTATCGGCAAGTAAAAGAGATATAGAAGTTGGTTTTAACTCACCTAGATTAAGACTATGAAAAACTGAATATGGAAGTAAATTCACACTAGCACCAAGATCAAGTAAGGCTCTTTCAATTTTTTGTTCTCCAATAAAGCAAGAAATTGTAGGACAACCAGGGTTTTTATATTTCAAAGCATTATTATTTTGAAGAATGGCACTTACTTGTTCGGCTAAAAAGGCTTTCTTTTTCACATTCAGTTTGCTCTTCACAGTGCATAGATCTTTCAAAAATTTAGCATAGGAAGGAACCTGTTTAATAGCATCCAACAAAGGTATATTGATTCTTACTTGTTTGAAAGTTTCAAAGATTTCAGAGTTATGATTCACTTTTCTTTGTTTGGTCATGGCATGAGGAAATGGAAGTGCTGGTGGTGAATCAGTTGTTTCTTTGCAATTTTCAGATTCAACCCCTTCTTTACCCTCAAAGATTGACTTATCATCTTTCTCATAAGGTTCAAGAGTGGGTTTTTCAATAACCTTACCACTGCGCAGAGTAGTGACTGATTTGACTTGATCCATGTGTTGGCTTCCGGAACTACTTGCATTTGCATTGTATTGCCCCTTGGGATTGCGTTATGGTTGAGATGGAAATTTACCTTTCTCTTGGAAACTGAGAGCAGATGTTAATTTTGCAAGAGTATCTTTAAAATCTGTCATGTTTTGAGCAAGTTGAGTATTGATAGTCTCTTGCTTTTCAATGAATGCATGCAATGTTTCCTCAAGATTTCTTCTAAGAGGTGGAGCATAAGGAGGTGCATATCAATGAGAATTTTGGAAATTGTGGTGTGCTTGAAATGGTGGTGGTGAAGTTTGTGCATTGTCACTCTTCCAACTGAAATTTTGGTGATTTCTCCAACCAGGGTTGTATGTTTGCGAGTATGAGTTGTGGTTGGCCCTTTGGAAACTATTTAAAGCATGGGCTTGTTCATGGAGACATTTCTTAAAAGAAGGCAAGGTTGGACAGTTACTGGTTGAGTGTTCATTTGTTTCACAGATTTGACACGCAATGTTTTCAACAGATTTTAATTGACCACTCTTTTTCAATTCTAGTGCCTCGACTTTTCTAGCTAAAGATGGAAACTTGGCTTGAAGGTCATGATCTTCCCTAAGGTTGTACATACCTTCACTAGATGTATGAGGTTGAGTTTTACTCGGTGCCTTATAAGTACCCGCGGTGTCCCAATTTTCAGCTAACAAGTCTAAGTACTTGATTAGTAACTAATGGTATATCAAACAAGTATAGTATAAACTCTTATTATTGAATTGGAAACCACACACAAAGGAGGTTCCAATCAGATTATATATTGTTAACATGATTACATTAGTCATCTTATTCAATTAATGCTAATACTTGTAAATCTCGTCAAGCATTCATGATTATAACTTATGTTAACAACAAATCAAGTTTCTTTCATAGCTCAGGTGTCGGTTATACCATACATTATGGGCTATGAAAGTGCCAAGCATTTGTTGTACCAAGTGTTATACAACATAAATCAAGATTAGTTATTTAACAAGCAAAGTATTAAAGAGTGAATAAGATAACAAATATAAAACATGTTAGTATCAAACATTAAAGTCCATATTAAGTTTACATTATACTTATTCTTACACCATTAGTGTAACCTTTTCACCTTGACATAGTAAACTTAACTACACATAATAAAAGAAAAAAAATGAACAAAATAAGAACATAAATAAGATACAAGTTAACTAAGTAAATGAAAGGAAATGAAAGGCATAAACTTGATATTAATGAAAGCAAAGCATAAACCTTACAAAAAATACAAAGAGAGAAAGCAAGAGCATGATCTTGATTTGGACACCAAGATGCCTAAATGCATGGCAAATGCCTCCTTTTATAGGCCAAAATTGGGAACTATTGATTTGATGACTAATTGATGAGTGGGTGACCAACTCTTGACTTGGTGACAATCCTTGTCTTCTCTTGTCTGCCCAAAACGTCATTGATAACGTCAAGATTGGAGCCACTTGAAACAAGAAAGTTGTAGGCAATTGTCTCAGCTTTCTTGCGTAAAAAATTCAGCTCATTTGGACTTCTAGAACTCCAGATATGGCCAAAATACTGAACAGTGCTCGGGCTGCAGGACAGATTCGGGCTTATTTGTTGTTGCTATAATTTGGACTTGAAAATGGCCTTTTTAGATCTTAGGCTCCATATGAAAGTTGTAGGCCTATGTCTTATCTTTCCATCCATATAAAGTAGACCTAAATTTGAGATCTATAGCTCCAGATATGACCCAATTACCGAACAGTGTTCTGATTTGGATTCCACCGACTTCTCTTTTCTAATTTTGATCATCTTTTTGCCCTTGCAATTTAAGTTCTTAAAGTCATCAATCAATCCTTTCATTTATGTGATAGGCCTATATTTAAAATGAACATTTACCACAAATTAAAGGTATCTTATATTATTAGATATATTATTATAAAACATGCTTTAATTAAGGAGGTATTGATACTTTAAGTGCAAAATGATGATATAAAACCATGATAAAAATGCACTTTAAGTACTAATAAGCTCAGGTGTCGGTTATACCATACATTATGGGCTATGAAAGTGCCAAGCATTTGTTGTACCAAGTGTTATACAACATAAATCAAGATTAGTCATTTAACAAGCAAAGTATTAAAGAGTGAACAAGATAACAAATATAAAACATGTTAGTATCAAACATTAAAGTCCATATTAAGTTTACATTATACTTATTCTTACACCATTAGTGTAACCTTTTCACCTTGACATAATAAACTTAGCTACACATAATAAAAGAAAAAAAATAAAAAAAATAAGAACATAAATAAGATACAAGTTAACTAAGTAAAGGAAAGGAAATGAAAGGCATAAACTTGATATTAATGAAAGCAAAGCATAAACATTACAAAAAAGACAAAGAGAGAAAGCAAGAGCATGATCTTGATCGGGACACCAAGATGCCTAAATACATGGCAAATGCCTCCTTTTATAGGCCAAAATTGGGAACTATTGATTTGATGACTAATTGATGAGTGGGTGGCCAACTCTTGACTTGGTGACAATCCTTATCTTCTCTTGTCTGCCCAAAACATCATTGATAACATCAAAATTGGAGCCACTTGAAAACATGAAAGTTGTAGGAAATTGTCTCAGTTGTCTTTTGAAAAACATTCAGCTCATTTGGACTTCTAGAATTCCAGATATGGGCCAAATACTGAACAGTGCTCTGGCTGGAAGATAGATTCAGACTTCTTTGTTGTTGCTCCAATTTGGACTTGAAAATGGCCTTTGTAAATCTTAGGCTCCATATGAAAGTTGTAGGCCTATGTCTTACCTTTATATCCATATAAAGTGAACCTAAATCTGAGCTCTACAACTCCAGATATGATCCAATTACCAAACAATGTTCCGGTTTGGACTACACCGACTTCTCTTTTCGGAGTTTAGCCATCTCTTTGTCCGTTCAATTTCAGTTCTTAAATTCATCAATCAATCCTTTCATTTATGTGATAGGCCTGCATTTAAAAATAAACATTTACCACAAATTAAAGGTATCTTATATTATTAGATATATTTTTATAAAACATGCTTTAGTTAAGGAGTTATTGATACTTCAAGTGCAAAATGATGATATAAAACCTTGATAAAAATGCACTTTGAAGTACCAATCAACCCAAAGATAACCTTGTTTCTAAAAACCAAAGGTATTGAAAATTGAACTTGGACTAGTTAATTATAGGGAATCAAGAACCCAAAGTATTTGAAGACGCCATAGAGTTAGTTATACCTTGATAAGTCAAATTTGTTCTTTGTTTCAACAAAGAGAAAAATATTGTATCATGTAAAACACATGTTTATTTAAAACATTATGGCTGTGAATTTTTATAACAAAAGAAAAAAAAATATATATAGTCCTCCTTAATAACTATAATGAACTCTTATTGGATTGCTAACCAACAGACTCGAGCTAATAATTAGCTAACACAAGTCTAATGCCTAAAACAATTATAGAACATTGATTTTGGGCTAGAAAAAACTCAAACTGAAACACAAGCCCTAAACTGAATGTAAATATCCAAATAATAAAATAAAACAATAAATAAAATCTTAAAATAATTTAAAGTAATACAAATAAATAATTCAACCAAAAAGTAATCTACCATTAAATACTTCAACCCTTATTTTCTCGTGTAGTTAGGATAAATAAAGAATCTTTGTAGGATAAAAAGATTTTGGAATATGAATGAATTCTTACCACAATTGAAAACTATAATGCTGTCTGTTAAAGTTTCTTGTAAAATTAGGAAACCAAAAAAACTAAGTTACTGAATATCCTTGCATTATGAGAAAAAGAATCCTCTACAAATAAGAAGTTCACAAATTAAAAGATAATAAATAACAAAATTTGCATTGCATCTGTTGATATGTATTGCAAGGCATTACCAAACTTCGATTGATATGGAATTTTTAACCAATATTGAACAATATTTCTGGAAACTCATGACAAAATTTCAACTCGATCCAATAATCGTAAAACTAGATAAGAGACACAATTATGTTATAATCCAAATTTTCTTATTCAACCTTTTCTTGGATTATATCATTCCCTTTCTTCAAGATGATTTATACTCAAATCACCAATAGATATAATGGATGTTTTATAGGACTCTTGTTTAAGTTTTTCAGAGCTCTTTTCTTATCAACTTTTACTTTTAACAACTTTGTATGAAAATTGCATCCCTTCTTTATCGTCTTTCGTTCTTTTCATGTTGTTGCTCCTATCTCTGAAGCTTGGCTTTCATAGAATAGTTCTTTTAACTTAACAAATTCTTTCTTTAAAACCCTAAACATACAAGATGTCTTTGCTTTCTTGAGTGAAAACCCTTATTCGTTCCCTCTCTCGGTGAATACATGACCTAAATACAAAAAAAGATGAAAGAAAAGCAGGATATAATATAAAACCTTTATGGAATAGGAATTCTAACCTAAAATTTTGAATTTGAAACTAAAGGTACCCCGCTGATTTTAACACCAAACTCAAAAACTTCAATTTACCTCGTTACTCAAATGAATCTCTTCATATAAACCAAAATTTGCAATCTTGTTATTATTATTATTATTATTATTATTACTATTATTTTACTCTAAATAGAATTTCTGGATAGAATTAAATGTTGGGCTTTGTTTTGTTTTGTTTTGTTTTGTGTTTTTTGCAATTGATCCTTAACACAAAACTATACAAAATCGAAAGAAGAGAAAATAAAACTAACCTAAAACAAGACATAAAAAAAACAGTGACTATAAAGATCCAGAAACCTACAATGATGTAAATAAACAACCTAAGAAAGTTGAAATTCAAGTTTAGATATAAACCTAACCTAGATATAACCTCTACCTAAGAACCAAAGGTGGTGGAAAAGAACTTGGACCCGTGGTTTATGATTGTACATCAAAAGTGTCATTAAGTCTCTTATTTTACATATATATTTATTGTTTTTATTTGGTTTTTTTTATAATAATTGATGTGCTTTTTAGTAATGAAGTTTGTTTTAATGTTTCGATAGGTTTTTGGAGCTTAAATGAATTAATTCAGAAAATTCAATGTTGGAATTTAGAAAAAAGAATTGAAGAGACATTTAGTTGAAGATTGAAGCAAATCTTGGTTCAAATAAGTGCTCTAAATTTGTCCCAAAAATCAATTCTATTCCAATTCTAGAAAAGAATATCATATGATCTATTTCAAGCCCAAACTTGCCTTATGTTGTGTGCAAACATCAACCATTAAACACTCAAGGTTTCAATGTCAATCTTAGCCCAAATAATAGGTACATTTGTATACTTATTTGATGCTTAAATTCAGCCCAAAATCAGCCCCAAATCAACCCCAAATCAACCTTCAAATCAGCCCAAACAGAATCCATGCTCTTACATGTCCACACAATAAATAACAATTGATTTATTTTGGGTAATCCATTGATCCAAGAAGGCAAGCACATGGATGGAAAGCTGGATGAGATATTTTTACATTATTTTGGGTCAAAAAGAAGAAATAGACAGCTCATAAATGAGGAAGAAAAACGTGTACCAAAGTGGTTGCAAAGCTGTCCTGATTTGATTTTTCAGAACATCTTTCGGTGTTTTACCCATAACTTTTGACTCAGGTGTCTAAATGAGTTATTCTTTAATGATGTAGAAAGGTGACAGAATTTCCTATAAATATGTCTCTGTCTCTAATAGACATCTCGAGAGGAGGCTTCTAAGAGGGTCAGATTGCTATCCAAAGTTAGAGTCAGATTTGTGTCCGAATTTTTTCTGAAATTGTATTGTGTTCTTTATAGATTTCGGTTCTTTAGTTTGTAAAACTTATTTTTTCAGTTGGATTCAAGTTCTTTCATGTTTATTGAAGTGTTCTTATATATAATCATGGTTGGCTAATCTCTTTCTTGAATCTGAATCAAGGATGATGGTGATTGAGGTGAGTTCTTTAGGATATGAATGAATCTTAATGTTTATCTTCTTATTTTCTTCATGAATGATTTATTATTGCAAAGAAATTTTAGAAATCATTTAGGTAATTTTATAATCTTGAATTTTTATGCACAAACTTTAGTTTTGGTATAGAGATTGCTTGATTCAATGTCTTACTTAATATGAAAGTACTTGTTCATTCTTAAGCAATAATCAACCTTCATCTTTCTAAACTTTATTGTAATATCTTCCGACCTAATATCACCATCATTGATATTAGATTGAGTTATCTTATATATGTTGAAGAAATCACCAATACATCACCATTAAAATTGATTTGGACCAAGACTTACTTTTTCTTGTCATTTAAAATCTATTCACACTTTTTCATCTTTGAAAACAAATCCATCAATTATTTTCAACCAAGTTATTGTTAATTTAATTTCTCTTGAGTTTTTTTTTGTTACCTAACTTAATTTTCAGATCTAGCTCTCTGTGGATATGACCTCGATCTTACCGAGTTAATTGCTACATCGCACACTCGTGCACTTGTGAGTTAAAACAAGTCGATCATAAAAAGCTGTCAAGCAGTTTATAGCAAAACAGGAACTTGAAGTATACAAATATGCCACAAGGTCGGTTATTCCTTTCACGTTTCTTGGATTTATCTGAAGTTCTATGTTCATCATAAATGAGCGTGATCTATATTGAAGGTGTCCACTCCAGGCTCCAGCAATGAGCTAAAATAGGGACCAGTTCTGTTTCTTGAGGGGTGAAGCAGCTGATCGTGTTCTTTATCAAAGCTTTTCCAGCTTATTTAGGAGCCAGGTTGGCTGAATGCGTGTGGTTATTGAAATTGTTTCATTTAATTTTAGTGCTTGCAAGTGGCTCTGTGTCATTTTGGTTATTGTGGTGGCCACTTTTGCTTTGTATCATTCGCATACATTTTTGTGTGATGTTTTTTTATGCTTGTTTTTATCTTTTATTTTTTTTTTTAGATTAATGTGGGTGTCCGGGCCAGCTTACGCGCACCACGACTAATTCCACGAGCCCTGAAGTTAACGACCATGTAAGCCTCCAGTGGCCATCATATGAGCAATCAAGGATTCGAATCTAAGACCACAGAGAGAGCAAACCCCTTGATCCCAAATCTTTATTATTTGACCACCACCTAGATGATTATTCTATTTTCATTTTTATGGTTGCAGCGGCTGTTGGTTTCAAGGGAAAAAGGCTTGAGATTCCTCGGGATTTAAATCCTCAAGTGGTTGCATTAATTGAGTCTTATCTGGCTTCTTATTTCAACCTTTTCAGTTGCATGCTATTTTGACCTCATTTTTTTTTTATTACTACAGTGAACCGTGGAAACGACCTTCCTTTGCCAGTGTCATGGAATCTTTGAGGTCATTGATTAAACCTCCCACACCCCAACCTGGTCTTGCAGGCATGACTTTGCTTGCCTTAAGCATTGGAACATAAACAGTCTTTGTGCACATAATATGGCATTCTTTTGAGAATAGATGTTTGACGGGAATAACCACCGTTTAGATAGTCTCCGGTGAGATCCAGTTTAATACACTAACATTGAACGATGCCTGAATAAAGTTAGCGGAGATATATCCAGGTTTTGTTGGAAAATTAGGAAAAGCTTGGAATTCTTTTATAGCAATTCATTCGTAACCACAAAGTTCGCATCTTCACATATACGAGATCCTGGCTTGGAATTAATGATGGGTTAGCATTTGTTTCGTAATTGGATCTCTAGTGTGTAGGTTTTTTACTAGTTCCAATATTACATTTTTGGATGGCTTTGTTTTTCTATTTTACGCTTTGATTACTAGGGACTAGTAATAAGCTGGTTGGGGGGTGTGATTAGTACTTAAAAGTGCATTTTTATCATGGTTTTATATCATCATTTTGCACTTGAAGTATCAATAACTCCTTAACCAAAGCATGTTTTATAATAATATATCTAATAATATAAGATACCTTTAATTTGTGGTAAATGTCTATTTTTAATGCAGGCCTATCACATAAATGAAAGGATTGATTGATGACTTGAAGAACTTAAATTGCATGGATAAAGAGATGGTCAAACTTAGAGAAGAGATGTCGGTGCAATCCAAACCGGAACACTGTTCGGTAATTGGGTTATATCTGGAGCTACAGATCTCAGATTTAGGTCCAATTTATATGGATGGAAAGGCAAGACATAGGCCTACAACTTTTATATGGAGCCCAAGATCTAAAAAGGCCATTATCAAGTCCAAATTGTAGCAACAACCAAGAAGCCCGAATCTGTCTTCCAGCCCGAGCACTGTTCGGTATTTTGGCCATATCTGGAGTTTTAGAAGTCTATCAAGTCCAAATTGTAGCAACAACAAAGAAGCCCGAATCTGTCTTCCAGCCCGAGCACTGTTCGGTATTTTGGCCATATCTGGAGTTCTAGAAGTCCAAATGAGCTGAATTTTTTACACAAGAAAGCTGAGACAATTGCCTACAACTTTCATGTTTGCAACTGGCTCCAGTTTTGACGTTATCAATGACGTTTTGGGCAGACAAGAGAAGATAAGGATTGTCACCAAGTCAAGAGTTGGCCACCCACTCATCAATTAGTCATCAAATCAATAGTTCCCAATTTTGGCCTATAAAAGGAGGCATTTGCCATGCATTTAGGCATCTTGGTGTTCAGATCAAGATCATGCTCTTCCTTTCTCTCTTTGTATTTTTTATGCTTTGCTTTCATTAATATTAAGTTTATGCCTTTCATTTCCTTTCCTTTACTTAGTTAACTTTTATGTTGTTATTTTGTTTATCTATTTTTCTTTCTTTCATTATGTCTAGCTAAGTTAATTATGTCAAGGTGAAAAGGTTACACTAATGGTGTGAGAATAAGTATAATGTAAACTTAATATGGGCTTTAATGTTTGATACTAACATGTTTTATATTTGTTATCTTGTTCACTCTTTAATACTTTGCTTGTTAAATGATTAATCTTGATTTATGTTGTATAACACTTGGTACAACAAATGCTTGGCACTTTCATAGCCCATAATGTATGGTATAACCGACACCTGAGCTATGAAAGGAACTTGATTTGTTGTTAACATAAGTTATAATCATGAATGCTTGACGAGATTTACAAGTATTAGCATTAATTGAATAAGATGACTAATGTAATCATGTTAACAATATATAATCTGATTGGAACCTCCTTTGTGTGTGGTTTCCAATTCAATAATAAGAGTTTATACTATACTTGTTTGATATACCATTAGTGGAACCTCTAACCTTGACATTTGTTATTATTATTGTTTAATCCTTATATTAATTTTCCATCTCCAAGTTCTCATCATCATCTTCTTCTTCTCTTTCTTTATTATTATTATTATTATTACTACTACTACTACTACTACTACTATTATTATTATTATTATTATTATTATTAGTATTATTATTGTTACTATTATTATTATTATTTTTGTTGTTGTTGTTGTGATTGTTATTATTATTGTTGTTGTTATTGTTATTGTTATTGTTATTTATAATTTGTACAAATAACCTCCCTGTGGTTCGACCCCGGTCTTGCCGGGTTATTTATTACTTCGACACTCCTGCACTTGGGAGAAGACATCAATCTTTTCGTCGTGTCAAGTTTTTGGCGCCGTTGCCGGGGAGGTAAGTCCTTGTATAAATTATAATATTTATTTTATTTTCTCTTTTCACTCTTCTTGTATATAACTTTGTTTCTTTTCTCTTATTTCTTCTTCTTTTATTTTCTTCTTCCTTTTATTTTATTCCTACACGTGCATGAGAGTGTGGTCACGTACATCAAGTGGTAGACTTTGTAGGATATCCTCATCATTTTCAGAAAATATGGCCGAAGAAGATAATCAATCACTTCAAAATGAGAATAGTGAGAATAACCGTGCTAGAACACTTAGAGACCACATGAATCCCACAAGAACAAGTGCACCATCATGCATAGTTTTTCCTCCTGATGCATCTCATTTTAATTTTAAACCAGGTATTATTCAACTTTTACCTTCTTTTCATGGTTTGGAATTGGAAAATCCATACTTGCATTTAAGGGAATTTGAGGAGGTCTGCAACACATATAATAACTTAAATTGTAGCATGAACACCATCAGATTAAAGCTTTTTCCTTTTTCATTAAAAGATAAAGCTAAAACATGGCTACAAAATTTGAGACCAGGATCCATTCGTGCTTGGGATGAAATGCAACAACAGTTTTTGAAGAAGTTTTTCCCATCTCATAGAACAAACTCTTTCAAGAGACAAATCACCACTTTCACTCAAAAACCAGGAGAAACATTTTACCAATGTTGGGATAGGTATCGAGACTTGCTTAGTACTTGTCCTCATCATGGTATCGAGACTTGCTTAGTACTTGCCCTCATCATGGTTTTGAAACATGGAGATTGGTTTCACATTTCTATGAAGGGTTAACACCTAAAGATAGGCAAATTGTTGAATTGATGTGCAATGGAACTTTTGAAGACAAAGACCCTGATGAAGCAATGGAGTACTTAGACTTGTTAGCTGAAAATGCTCAAAATTGGGACACCGCAGGTACTTATGAGGCACCGAGTAAAACTCAACCTCATACATCTAGTGGAGGTATGTACAACCTTAGGGAAGATCATGACCTTCAAGCCAAATTTGCATCTTTAGCTAGAAAAGTCGAGGCACTAGAATTGAAAAAGAGTGGTCAATTAAAATCTGTTGAAAACATTGTGTGTCAAATCTGTGAAACAAATGAACACTCAACCAACGATTGTCCAACCTTGCCTTCTTTTAAAGAATGTCTCCATGAACAAGCCCATGCTTTAAATAGTTTTCAAAGGGCCAACCATAACCCATACTCCCAAACATACAACCCTGGTTGGAGAAATCACCCAAATTTCAATTGGAAGAGTGAGAACAACAATGCACAAACTTCACAACCACCATTTCAAGCACACCACAATTTCCAAAATTCTCATGGATATGCACCTCCTTATGCTCCACCTCTTAGAAGAAATCTTGAGGAAACATTGCATGCATTCATTGAAAAGCAAGAGACAATTAATACTCAACTTGTTCAAAACATGACAAATTTTAAAGATACTCTTGCAAAATTAACATCTGCTCTTAGTTTCCAAGAGAAAGGTAAGTTTCCATCTCAAACACAACAAAATCCCAAGGGGCAATACAATGCAAATGCAAGTAGTTCTGGAAGCCAACACATGGATCAAGTCAAATCAGTCACTACTCTGCGCAGTGGTAAGGTTATTGAAAAACCCTCTCTTGAACCTTATGAGAAAGATGATGAGTCAATCTCTGAGGGTAAGGAAGGGGATGAATCTGAAAATTGCAAAGAAACGACTGATTCACCACCAGCACTTCCATTTCCTCAAGCCATGACCAAACAAAGGAAAGTTAATCACAACTCTGAAATTTTTGAAATTTTCAAACAGGTAAGGATCAATATACCATTGTTGGATGCTATTAAACAGGTTCCTTCCTATGCTAAATTTTTGAAAGATCTATGCACTGTGAAGAGGAAACTGAATGTGAAAAAGAAAGCCTTTCTAGCGGAACAAGTAAGTGCCATTCTTCAAAACAATAATGCTTTGAAATATAAAGACCCTGGTTGTCCTACAATTTCCTGCTTTATTGGAGAGCATAAAATTGAAAGAGCCTTACTTGATCTTGGTGCTAGTGTGAATTTACTTCCATATTCAGTTTTTCAGAGTCTCAATCTAGGTGAGTTAAAACCAACTTCTATATCTCTTTTACTTGCTGATAGATCTGTAAAAGTGCCTAGAGGAATAATTGAAGACGTGTTAGTACAAGTCGATAAATTCATTTATCCTGTGGATTTTATTGTCTTGGACACAGAACCTGTTGAAGCATGTAATTCATTTCCTGTTATTTTAGGACGTCCGTTTCTTGCAACCTCTAACGCATTGATTAATTGTAGGAATGGACTGATGAAGCTATCATTTGGAAACATGACATTGGAGATGAATATTTTCAATATTTGCAAGCAACCTGGAGATGATAATGATTTACAAGAAGTAGATCATATTGATGAATTAGTTTATGATCAACTTGAATCTACTTTAAGTAAAAATGAGTTAGATGAATATGAAGATTTGCAAATGATTTATTCTGAGGAAGAAATCATAGATGAAAAATGCACCGAAAATGTTGATGCAGATCTTTTGTCAATAGTGACACCAAATTCGACATCTGACATCACACCAATCGATGATTTCTTTCCTAACTTATCCTTACTTTCTCTTAGTCCAATGCCTTGGGTATGATAAAAATATTAATTTTCTTGCTTTAGGAGATTTGCAAGCTGATTGGAGTACCCAAGACAAAGAAAAGTTTTTGAACGAAGTGAAGAACTTTTATTGCCACCTGATTGGAGTATTCAAGACAAAGAAAAGTTTTTGAACGAAGTGAAGAGCTTTTATTGTGATGACCCTAACTTATTCAAATATTGTCCTGATCAAATATTTCAAAGATTCATTCCCGACAATGAGGTAAGTAGTGTCATTAAACTTTGTCATTCTAAAGCATGTGGAAGTTATTTCTCGTCAAAAAAGACAGCTACAAAAATCTTTAAAATGGATTTTATTGGCCCACCATGTTCAAGGACACGCATGCATTCTGCAAAACTTGTGAAAATTGTCAAAAAGTTGATACTGGTCAAAAAGTTTTATTTTATAATTCTCAATTCTATTCATTCCCTAGAGAGCTAAGATCAAGATGGAACAATCCTTATGGGGCCTCTGATATTGAGAATTCAATGAATGACAATGTTTATAAGGAAAATGGACATCGTTTGAAAGCTTACTTTAATAATTTTCCTAGTGAAAATGAATCAACTGGTTTGAATGATCTTGTAGATAAAGGTTGATTATTTTGTTTTTCTTACATTATTTTGAAAATGAATCAACTTCCTGTACATACACATGCTTTTTTAAAAGTAAATAAATAAAGAGAGAGAGAGAGTGTGTGAGACTCCAACTGGCCTACATATAGGTGTTATGATTGCCTTTCTAATTTCTCATCTATAAAACCCTCTCTTCCTTCCTTTCATTTCTACTCAACCCATACATTCAACAAATACAAAAGTGTGTAGAAATGGCAAGTTCCTCAAGTCATCATATAAGAAATATTTGTGTTTTCGGAGGATCTAGTCCTGGGAAAGAAAAGGAGTTTTTAGAATCAGCAAATCATCTTGGTCAAGTGCTAGCTGAGAGAAAGATTCATTTAGTGTATGGGGGAGGCAGTCTTGGGTTAATGGGAGGTGTGTCAATAGCTGCATTTTTCGGAGGTAGTCAAGTTTTGGGGGTCGTCCCCGAAGCTTTAGCACAAGGGGACATCATTGGAAAAACAATTGGAGAGGAACTTCAGGTATCCCCAATGTCGGCTCGAATGAATGCAATGTTTAACCATGCTGATGCCTTCATTGCTTTACCAGGTGGTCTAGGTACATTGGAAGAGATCTTTCATATTTCCTCTTGGGCTCAATTGCACATTCACCATAAACCCATAGGTTTGTTAAATGTTAATGGTTATTATGATAAGTTGTTGTCTTTTCTTGATCATGCTGTGGAACAGGAATTTCTAACATCTTCTGCACAACAAATCATAATCTCTGCTGCTACTGCTGAATAATTAATTGACCAACTACAATCCTTTATTCCTGTAATTGATCCTTCCATGAGTCGCATAAATTGGTCAACTAAGGAAAGCCGTAAAAAGCTTAGATTGGATTTAAGCCTTCATTTGTGAATTTTTGTGTCTTTTGGTTTTATTATTGTGTTTTGTTATTTCTTATTTTTGTTTCAGTGTGTTTCAGGTTTGTCAGTGTTCGTTATTTCAGGTGATATCTTCTATACTCTATCTTTCTACCTTATAACATTGAGGACAATGTCTCGTTTTGGTTGGGGGAAGAGGGTAGTAGTTGATAAAAAAAAATTGTTTTTCATTTCATAAAGCATGTGCATAATTATTGTTACTAGGATGGCAGAGTAAAGGAAATCTTTTGTTAAAGTGACTCTTGAGACGCATCTTAGTAACCATTCTTAACAAGGTCTATTATAATACTTCTTGAAATATTCAGGTTTACAAACTCTCACATTGTTATCACTCAATTCTGCTCATATACTTATTTAACATGTATTCTTAAACCTTAATTTACACACACACACACTTTAACATATGATTGTGGGTTGCATATTGGATTATTACATTATTTATGTTCTTTTGTTAAAGGTAACAACTAAGGGAAAGGGATTGTATATAATTAAAAAAGAAAAAAGAAAAAAATGATGATAATAAAAATGTAGATAAGTTTGGTTTCGTAGCCTCCCTAACCTAAGCAATTAAGCCCGAAGGGGTGTTTTAACACCTAATACCCTAAAGTCAACTGACTTGGGAGCTATTGGCCCAACGCTTGTTACATCATGTTAGTATTAGTATCAAACATTGCATTATCTACATATTAGTATCTGCGACCCGAGTTACTAAGCTCGTAGGGGTGTCTTAACAGCTAATGCCCTAAGACCAACTAGTCTGGGAGTCATTAGTTGAAAGCTCGTTACATGGGTTAAAGACGCATGATGTTTTTAAATTATATGTATATATATTTAAAAATAATAATAATAATAATAATAATAATCTCAACCCAAGGAAATTAACCTTAAACATTAGAACAAAAATTTTGTTTTCTTCCAAGAAAAGCCCCATAATTATGTGTTGATACATTGAGCACAAAAGAAAGGTTTATGAATATCTTGTTAAGAGGTATTGAGCAAATATATATTTAAATGAGAGTTTGTTTATCTGGATAGATTAATGGAAGTTAAATGATAAATACCTTGCTTTATGAAATTTGCAAATTGTTTTTTCTATTTTAACGATTTGATTACTAGGGACTAGTAATAAGCTGGTTGGGGGGTGTGATTAGTATTTAAAAGTGCATTTCAAGAACAAGTGCACCATCATGCATAGTTTTTCCTCTCGATGCATCTCATTTTAATTTTAAAAGTGCATTTTTATCATGGTTTTATATCATCATTTTGCACTTGAAGTATCAATAACTCCTTAACTAAAGTATGTTTATAATAATATATCTAATAATATAAAATACCTTTAATTTATGGTAAATGTCTATTTTTAACGCAGGCCTATCACATAAATGAAATGATTGATTAATGACTTTAAGAACTTAAATTGCAAGGATAAAGAGATGGCCAAACTTAGAAAAGAGATGTCGGTGCAATCCAAACCGGAACACTGTTCGGTAATTGGGTCATATCTGGAGCTACAGATCTCAGATTTAGGTCCAACCAAGATCTAAAAAGGCCATTTTTAAGTCCAAATTATTGCAACAACACAAAAGCCCGAATCTGTCCTCCAGCCCGAGCACTATTCAGTATTTTGGCCATATCTGGAGTTCTAGAACTCGAAATGAGCTAAAAGTTTTACACAAGAAAGCGGAGATAATTGGCTACAACTTTCATGTTTTCAAGTGGCTCTAGTTTTGACGTTATCAATAACGTTTTGGGCAGACAAAAGAAGATAAGGATTATCACCAAGTCAAGAGTTGGCCACCCACTCATCAATTAGTTATCAAATCAATAGTTCCCAATTTTGGCCTATTAAAGGAGGCATTTGCCATGCATTTAGGCATCTTGGTTTCCAGATCAAGATCATGCTCTTGCTTTCTCTCTTTGTATTTTTTGTGATGTTTATGCTTTGCTTTCATTAATATCAAGTTTATGCCTTTGATTTCCTTTCCTTTACTTAGTTAACTTTTATCTTATTTATATTCTTATTTTATTTATCTATTTTTCTTTCTTTCATTATGTCTAGCTAAATTAATTATGTCAAGGTGAAAAGGTTACACTAATGGTGTAAGAATAAGTATAGTGTAAACTTAATATGGACTTTAATGTTTGATACTAACATGTTTTGTATTTGTTATCTTGTTCACTCTTTAATACTTTGCTTGTTAAATGACTAATCTTGATTTATGTTGTATAACACTTGGTACAACAAATGCTTGGCACTCTCATAGCCCATACTGTATGGTATAACCGACACCTGAGCTATGAAAGAAACTTGATTTGTTGTTAACATAAGTTATAATCATGAATTCTTGACGAGATTTACAAGTATTAGCATTAATTGAATAAGATGACTAATGTAATCATGTTAACAATCTATAATCAAATTGGAACCTCCTTAGTGTGTGGTTTCCAATTGAATAATAAGAGTTTATACTATACTTGTTTGACATACCATTAGTGGAATCTCTAACCTTGACATTTGTTATTATCATTGTTTAATCGTTACATTAATATTCCATCTCAAAGTTCTCATCTTCTTCTTCTTCTTTTTCTTCTTCTCCTTCATTATTATTATTAGTATTGTTGTTGTTGTTGTTGTTGTTGTTGTTGTTGTTGTTGTTGTTGTTGTTGTTGTTGTTGTTGTTGTTGTTGTTGTTGTTGTTGTTGTTGTTGTTGTTGTTGTTGTTGTTGTTGTTGTTGTTGTTGTTGTTGTTGTTGTTGTTGTTGTTGTTGTTGTTGTTGTTGTTGTTGTTGTTGTTATTATTGTTATTGTATTATTGTTATTTATAATTTGTACAATTAACCTTCCTGTGGTTCGACCCCGGTCTTGCCGGGTTATTTATTACTTCGACACTCCTACACTTGGGAGAAGACATCAATCTTTTAGTCGTGTCAGTTAGAGGTTCCACTAATGGTATGTCAAACAAGTATAGTATAAACTCAAATTGTTCAATTCAAAACCATACACAAAAGAGGTTCCAATCAAATTATAGATTGTTAACATGATTACATTAGTCATCTTATTCGATTAATGCTAGTACTTGTAAATCCCGTCTAGCATTCATGATTATAACTTATGTTAACAACAAATCAAGTTCCTTTCATAGCTCAGGTGTCGGTTATACCATACAGTATGGGCTATGAAAGTGCCAAGGATTTGTTGTACCAAGTGTTATACAACATAAATCAAGATTAGTCATTTAACAAGCAAAGTATTAAAGAGTTAACAAGATAACAAATACAAAACATGTTAGTATCAAACATTAAAGTCCATATTGAGTTTACACTATACTTATCCTTACAGCATTAGTGTAACCTTTTCACCTTGACATAATAAACTTAGCTAGACATAATAAAAAAAAGAAAAATAAATAAACAAAATAAGAACATAAATAAGATAAGAGTTAACTAAGTAAATGAAAGGAAATGAAAGGCATAAACTTGATATTAATGAAAGCAAAGTATAAACATTAAAAAAAATACAAAGAAAGAAAGCAAGAGCATGATCTTGATCTGGAGACCAAGATGCCTAAATACATGACAAATGTCTCCTTTTGTAGGCCAAAATTGGGAACTATTGATTTGATGACTAATTGATGAGTGGGTAGTCAACTCTTGACTTGGTGATAATCCTTATCTTCTTTTGTCTGCCCAAACCGTCATTGATAACGTCAAAATTGGAGCCACTTTAAAACATGAAAGTTGTAGGAAATTGTCTCAGCTTTCTTGTAGAAAAAATTCAGCTCATTTGGACATCTAAAACTTTAGATATGGGTCAAATACTGAACAGTGCTCGGGCTGAAAGATAGATTTGGGATTCTTTGTTGTTGCTACAATTTGGACTTGAAAATAGCCTTTTTAGGGCTTCTTTGTTG
>NW_011500285.1:196063-199803 GCF_000495115.2 Populus euphratica | reverse complement strand
CTTCTTTGTTGTTGCTCCAATTTGGACTTGAAAATGACCTTTTTAGATCTTGGGCTCCATATGAAAGTTATAGGTCTATGTCTTACCTTTCCATCCGTACAAATTGGATCTAAATCTGAGATCTACAACTCTAGATATGACCTAATTACCAAACAGTGTTCTGGTATGGACTTCATTGGCATCTCTTTTCTAAGTTTGGCCATCTCTTTGTCCTTTCAATTTCAGTACTTAAATTCATCAATCAATCATTTCATTTATGTGATAGGCCTTCATTTAAAATGAACATTTACCATAAATTAAAGGTATCTTATATTATTAGATATATTATTATAAAACATGCTTTAGTTAAGGAGTTATTGATACTTCAAGTGCAAAATGATGATATAAAACCATGATAAAAATTCACTTTTAAGTACTAATCAGTAAGACATAAGCCTACAACTTTCATGAGAGCCCAAGATCTAAAAATGCCATTTTCAAGTTCAAATTATAGCAACAATGAAGAAGTCTGAATCTATCCTACAACCCAAATACTATTAAGTTTTTAGGCCATATATGGAGTTCTAGAAATTGAAATGACCTCATTTTTTTTTTCTAAAAAGTTAAGATAATTTCATAGAACTTTCATGTTTCAAGTGGTTCCAATTTTGACGTTATCAATGATGTTTTGGGCAGACAAGAGAAGATAAGGATTGTCACCAAGTCAAGAGTTGGTCATGCACCCATTAATTAGTCATCAAATCAATAGGTCCTAATTTTGGCCTATAAAAGGAGGTATTTGTCATGCATTTAGGCATCTTAGTTTCCAAATCAAGATCATGCTCTTGCTTTCTCTCTTTGTATTTTTTGTAATGTTTATGTTTTGCTTTCATTAATATCAATTTTATACCTTTCATTTCCTTTCCTTTAATTATTTAACTTTTATCTTATTTATGTTTTTATTTTATTTATTTATTTTTCTTGTTTTCATTATGTTCAATTAAGTTTATTATGTCAAGGTGAAAAAGTTACACTAATGGTGTAAGAATAAGTAGAGTATAAACTCAACATGGACCTTAATGTTTGATACCAATATATTCTGTATTTGTTATCTTGTACACTTGTAATATTTTACTTATTAAATGGTTAATTTAGACTTATGTTGTATAACAGTTGGTACAACAAATACTTGGCACTTTCATAGCTCATACTATATGGTATAACCGACATCTGAGCTATGAAAAGAACTTAATTTGTTGTTAACATAAGTTACAATCATGAATGTCTGATAATATTTATAACTATTAGTATTATTCAAATAAGATAACTAATTTAATCATATTAACAATTTATAATCTGATTAGAACCTCCTTTGTGTATGGTTTCCAATTGAATAATAAGAGTTTATACTATACTTGTTTGACATACCATTAATGGATCATTTAACCTTGATATTTGTTGTTATCATTATTTAATCCTTACGTTAATCTTCCATCTTAAAATTCTCATCAACTTTTTCTTCTTTTCCTTCTTTTTCTTTTTCTTTATAATAATAATAATTACTATTACTACTACTACTACTACTACTATTGTTACTATTGTTGTTGTTATTGTTGTTGTTGTATTATTATTATCTATAATTTATACAATTAATCTCCCTGTGATTCAATCCCGGTCTTGCTGGGTTATTTATTACTTCGACACTCCTACACTTGGGAGAAGATATCAATCTTTTGGTTGTGTCAGTTATACAATATAAATCTAGACTAACCATTTAACAAGCAAAATATTAAGAGTGAATAAGATAACAACTACAAAACTTGTTCATATCAAACATTAAGGTCCATATTGAGTTTGTACTATACTTCTTCTTACACCATTAGAGTAACCTTTTCACCTTGATATAATAAACTGAACTAATCATAATAAAATAGAAACATAAAAAAAACAAGATAAGAAAATAAATAAAATATAGTTAACTATATAAAGGAAAGAAAATGAGAAGCATAAACAAGAGATTAAAATAAATAAAACTTAAGCATTACAAAAATATAAAGAGAGAGCAAGAGTATGATTTTGATCTGAAAACCAATATACCTAAATATATGGTAAAGGCCTTCTTTTATAGGGTAAATTTGAAACTATTGATTTGTTGACTAATTATTGAGTGGGTGACCACATCTTGACTTGGTGACAATCTTTATCTTCTTGTCTGAATAAAATATCATTACTAATATCAGAATGTGAACAAATTATCTTTATGAAAGTTATAGAAAGTTATCTCAGCTTTCCAACAAAAAAAATTGGTGCATTTAGACTTTTAAAACTCGAAATATAGGTTGAAAGCTGAACAATGACTAGGCTGTAAGACAGATTCAGACTTATTCGTTGTTACTATAATTTGAACTTGAAATAAACCTTTTTGAATCTTGAACTCATCATGAAAGTTTTAGGCTTATGTCTTGGCTTTCTATCTCATCCGTATAAATTGGACCTAAATCTGAGATCAACAACAGCAGACCTAAATTCAAGTTCTACAACTCTTGTTGTGATCGAATAACCTAATGGTGTTCCAGTTTGGACTAAACCATTATCTCTTTTCTAATCTTAACTCTCTCTTTATCTTCTCAATTTCAGTAGTTAAACTCATCAATCAATGATTTGATTTGTGTGATAGGCCTGTAATTAAGATGAATATTTATCATAAATTAAAGGTATCTTGTATTATTAGATATATTATTATAAAACATGTTCTAGCTAAGGAGTTATTGATACTTTAAGTACAAAAATGATGATATAAAACCTTAATAAAAATACACTTTTAAGTACTAATCATCTAATAAAAATATCAATATCCATGAGAATCTCCACATCATGTCTCCTTGCAACATCTTCTTACACAATACTTTAACACTATTTTCACAATCACAAAGCATTCTTCACTTTCTAAATAATGATGTTCTCTACTTTAAGAGAAACAAACTCATCAAACCCTTATCTCTTTTGCATACTTTAACACTATTTTCACAATCACAAACTCATCAAACCCTTATCTCTTTTGTAGACACATTAACAAAAGCCACAAGTAGGCATGTAAGTAAAAACTATGAAAAAGTAAAACATGATATAATAAAAGATTTGATGGGGAAAATGATTATGTTAAGAAATTATTTTAAAAAAAATTTGCTAGTCATTTGAATCATACCCCAAACAACAATCAAATGATTAGGCCACAACCCATATGACAAGCATGTAATTCTTTACTTGTTTTTTGGGCCATGACCTAAATGATAAGCAAACAATTCTTTTTCCTTAGCTTGACAGTTGGGCCATGCCTAAACAAGAAGTAATTCCTTGACCTTCATGCTAAGTGCAAATTCCCTAAAAGTCAATGAGGCCCAAACAACATCACCCACATAACTCACCATTATAGGGTTGTCCAATACCTTATTGAGCACACACCTCAACATATTATTTTAGTTCCTGTAATTCAAAGAGTTACACACCACCCATTAGCACACACCAGCCTCTACCCTTATTAGAATGATGCTTACTCTTCTCGTCCGGAATGTTAGGGCAGCAACTTTCCTAACGAGAGTTATGCACTGACACGACTAAAAGATTGATGTCTTCTCCCAAGTGCAGGAGTGTCGAAGTAATAAATAACCCGGCAAGACCGGGGTCGAACCACAGGGAGGTTAATTATACAAATTATAAATAACAATTATAAACAACAATAATAGAAATAACAACAATAACTA
>NW_011500285.1:189625-189890 GCF_000495115.2 Populus euphratica | reverse complement strand
GGAAGAGTATGATCTTGATCTGGAAACCAAGATGCCTAAATGCATGGCAAATGCCTCCTTTTATAGGCCAAAATTAGGAACTATTGATTTGATGACTAATTAATGAGTGGGTGACCAACTCTTGACTTGGTGACAATCCTTATCTTCTTTTGTCTGCCCAAACCATCATTCATAACATCAAAAATGGAGCCAGTTGCAAACATGAAAGTTGTAGACAATTGTCTCAGCTTTCTTGTGTAAAAACTTCAGCTCATTTGGACTTCTA
>NW_011500285.1:187399-189389 GCF_000495115.2 Populus euphratica | reverse complement strand
CAGTGTTCCGGTTTGGACTACACCGGCATCTCTTTTCGGAGTTTAGCCATCTATTTGTCCTTTCAATTTCAGTTCTTAAATTCATCAATCAATCCTTTCATTTATGTGATAGGCTTGTATTTAAAATGAACATTTACCACAAATTAAAGGTATCTTATATTATTAGATATATTATTATAAAACATGCTTTAGTTAAGGAGTTATTGATACTTCAAGTGCAAAATGATAATATAAAACCTTGATAAAAATACACTTTTAAGTACTAATCATGCACCACAACTAATGACAAGCATCAACCTTTCTACAAATTATACTTAAATTTTTCTCTACTCACCATGAGTCACTCTTTATCATTACTTTTTTCACTGAAGGTACCTGTAACACTACCATCCACATGCCACAAGGTAAGCTGATGTGATCAGGGTCTATAAATAACTTGGATTATTAGGTAAATTAAGGATAAGTAGTAAGAGCACAACATAAGAATAAAGTCTTTAGAGGACTCCAAATATAAAGCAGAGCAAACTAGATAGTGCCACTTCCCTACTCCTGCTCCCCTTTCCACTCATTTTTCTACTGTTGACATTATCTTTCTACTCCATATACTTCTCTCCTCCTATTCTAATAGGAAACCTATTTTACAGGAAAGCTCTTAGACTAGTGGTCAAGCTAGTCACTTCACCAGCCTAGCCATGAAAAGCTTTGGCATCATAACTAATGACGAGCATCAACCTCTTTATAAATAATACTTGAACAAGATCACTCTTCATTATTACTACACTCACTCGAGATACCTGCAACACCACTCTCCATGTTCCACAAGATAAGCTGATATAATCAAGATCTATAAATATCTCGGACCACAAGATAAGTTAAGGATAAGCAAGAAGCAACACAAGAACAACATCCTCGCAAGACTCCAAACATAAAGTAGAGCAAACCAAGCTAGAGCTTTTTCCTTATATATGCTCCCCTTTCCACATATTTTTCTACTACTTCTTATATTATTCTCTTACTATATATACTTCAGTCCTTATATATTTACTGACTAAAACATTGAAAAGCCCCTGTCAAAATAACGAACTTGTTTTGCAAGGAGAATCATGGACTAATGGTCAGGTTTAGCCACTCCAATAAATCTAAAATCATAACTTCACTGGATGATCCATACAAAACCCATTGAAAAAATATTGGTAACTAATTAGTAATTAAAAGTATATTTTTATCAAGGTTTTGTATGATCATTTTGCACTTGAAGTATCAATAACTACTTAACTAGAGTATGTTTTATAATAACATGTCTAATAATATAAGATACCTTTAATTTATGGTAAATATTCATCTTAAATATAGGCCTATCACATAAATTAAAGAATTGATTGATGAGTTTAACTACTGAAATTGAGAAGACAAAGAGAGGACTAAGCTTAGAAAAAAAATGTTGGATCAGTCCAAACTAGACCACTATTCAGTTATTGGATCATAACTGGAGTTGTTGAACTTGGATTTAGCTTTGGTCTATATGGATAGAAAGTGAAGACATAGGCCTAAAACTTTCATGAGAGTCTAAGATTTAAAAAAATTATTTTCAAGTTCAAATTGTAACAGCAACGGTGAAGTCGAAATCTGTCGTGTAGCTCAAACACTATTTAGTGTTCAGCCCATATCTCGAATTCTAGAAGTCTAAATGCACCGATTTATTTTTTGTTGGAAAGCTGAGATAATTTTCCAGAACTTTCATGAGACTATCTATTCAAATTTTGATGTTATCAATGATATTTTATTCAGATAAGAAGATAAGGAATGTCACAAAGTCAAGAGGTGGTCATCCACTCAATAATTAATCATCAAATTAATAGTTCTGAATTTTGACCTATAAAAAGAGGAATTTTCCATGCATATAACATCTTGGTTTTCAGATCAAGATCATGTTCTTGCTCTCTTTCTTTATATTTTTGTAATGCTTAAGTTTTGCTTTCATTAATCTCTT